>NW_013667322.1:191205-207666 GCF_000517525.1 Limulus polyphemus | reverse complement strand
TTGCACTAAATACAAGTACTAGTATCACTGTAAACTATTACTATTGTTAATAATAATATTTAGTATATTATAATTTATAGTATTACTAATACTACCATACAACTACTAGTATTGTAGTATTACTGCTACTAGTAACTTCTTCAATTTTGAATCAGTTTTAGATAATTAAAAAAAAGCGTAATTTATAAGTTGAATGTTTTGAATTTAGAGTAAAGAGGTAAAACTTCGTAATAAATTAATTTTACTTTTAGGGCAAGTAAAAAAAGTGTAACGTCCCCTCCCGCTTCCTTTTTTTTTTTTCTTTTTGCAGTTGCTTCCCCCCACTTTTTTGGCGTTTTTTTTTCCTTTTTCGAATTACCGTTTTCCGATCATACAAACAAACGAAGACCTGAATAAATTACGAGATGAACACAGTTGATTCATTTTGCCCTTTTTCTTTATTTGTCATAAATTCTGTATCGTTTAGATGAAAAAAGGAAACAAAGTAGAATTCTATTTGACATGAACTCTTTGAAAACACGCAGCAATCGTGAAAAAAGGGTGCAAATTTTATTTTAAAGAGGTCATTAAAGAAAAAGAACTTCTTCCTACCTTTATTCGAAAACTCGGGACGCTAAACATTTTTTTTTTTACTTGGCCTTTTAGTTATATGTATTGAGTACATGTTATTAATCATGTGATGAAAGCATATTACCAAACATTTTAACAAGTATTTTGAGGTAAATATGATAACTTCTGAAGCTACCTGTGTAACATAGAATACCATAGATCAAACTAAAAATTAGCCAAGTAATGAATATTGTGAATATAAATCATTATATAAATGTTATTGCTTTTAGTTTTAATACTACTACTGGTTATCTCTACACAATTTACTTGTTAGGCCTCACTTAAGTTAGAATATTTTGTATAGTTTGGCTTTCTTGTCTAAGAAAGGATATTAACTTTTTGTAAAGTGCTCAGAGGAGGGATGCTTAAGTTAAATGATTTTGGAGATAGAATGGTTATCTTATAGAGATAGGTTATGACCTCTTGTTTAATCTTGAGAAACAAAGGGTAAGACTAAGAGGTTATGTTACTGAAGTTCAGAAGATTATCATTGTAGGGAAAATGAAAGGATAAAGGCCTTTGATTGTTTGTTTCTGTACTCAGGAGAGAATATTATAAAAAGACACATGTTTAAAAGTTGAAATATAGGCTACGCTCCAATATAGATAATTTTATTTTCTAACAGAATGAGTTGCCATCAGTAATAGTGGGGCCAGCAGCTTATAAGAATTAAAGTGTACTGATAAATTATTTGTAGTGGAGAGCATAGATAGACTAGAGTTAGAATTTGGTTATTATGTGGTGCTGATGTACAGGACGTTATAGGTCATGTTAACAGTTTAGTTGCTGGTATCAAGGAACATTCTCTTTTTCTAATGTATGTAGGAGCAAACGATGTTGGAAATTGTAGCTCAGAATAGGAATACAGGTTTAGGTATAGAAATAGGTGAGCAAGTGTTTTTTCAGGTTAGATGCAGGAATGAATTATTTAGAAAGATTTATTATAGTTAGGGCTTCTGTTTTTTGGTGTTTATTTTTTTATATTATTTTTAGCTGTTTTAGTCTTATCTAGATATCTTAAAATCTGTGTTTTTCAGAATTTTCACTTTTAGTACTGTAATGACTATTTTAATATACTGTATATTTGCTAACACACTAATTTCTCTTGTGGGAGTAATAACAGGTATAAAACATAGTTATATTTATGTCAAAGTTTTGTATGAGCAGCTAATATTTTATATGAAATTATAAAAACATACTTACCACTAGTGCACAAAACATGTTCTTTTTTTCCAAGACAGTAGTTCATATACAAAGGGTTACTTTTCATGAGCACAGTGACTTGGGAAAGTAGAAATGTTAATGTAAATTGAATAAAAATTTTTGGTGATTATTGAAAAAACACAGATTTAATTTTTCTTATGTATTGTAGGTGTTTTATTAGTTTATCAGTTAAAACCAAAAATCACAAGCCCTAATTATGATATGCTTATAGCAACAGATGGGTTATTTGAACCTGTGGGTTGATTTTCAGGTTAAGAGTAAATTAGGCTCCATTAAGCAGGTTACGTAGTTGGATGTTTAACATAATAATAATAAAACCTACAGACAACACAGGACCATTTGGTTTTTCAAGGCTGTTCTTGCTCATACACCTTTGGAAAAGTAAAAATTTAAATTACACTTTACTTTTTACTAATCATCAATTTCTCTCTTAAATTCCTATAAAGTTCTGGCCCCCACTTCCTGTTAGAAAAAAAATTGTCTTTTCCAAATAATAAACTCTGATTTTTTTGGTATATTCTAAAGGTAATAGGATGAGAGGACACTAGTTTTATATTTGGAAAAAGACAGGCTAGGCTCTAGTTAAGTTTTATTTTTCTAACAGGGTGATGATTAAATTACAAGTTGCTTTCAGCTGTGTTAGAAGCTAGCACATTACAGGAGCTTAAGAGGTAAATCAATGTTTTCCTTAAAAATAAAGGCTGGTTTAATTGTTTACTTTTCTGAAGGGTAGGTGTGCAAGAATATCCTTGAAGAACCAAATTGTCTCAGATTGTCTGTAGGCTTTGTTATGTTAAATATTTTTTACAGTATTGTTTATTTCATCTGAAATAAACACTGAAATTTAAATCATTTATTTCTTCTGTTAGAGTGGGTAAAAATTTCATGTATAATTAATTTAACATGTTATGATGCACTTACTTTCTTGATATACTGAGAGTTGATGCCATCTATTCCTTATGTGGTCTAACAGACCAGGATGCACCTATAGTACCTCAGAATGTAAAAAATTGTTTAAAATTTGCAAATCTTCGAACTCCATGCAAGAGCTTTTTGCACATCCTGTCAATTTGAGCAGATAAAGTGTGTAGTTATTGTGTCTAATAATAGTATTAATAAATGAATACTAACTTTACCCTTAGAATATGATTATTATTTTACCATTACTATATTGAGATATTATACATGGTACATCTGATTAATTCATTATATTATTATACACCTAAAAGAAACTTGACTACACCATTACAGGGTATACCATAAATTTTCAAACACTTGACAGAATTATATATTTAAATTTTTTTTTCTAAACAGTTCTTGTAAAGAGTTAAGGAAGTTGTAAATTTTATGTCTCTTTTTATTAAACTGTGAAGTAGACACAAAATTGCAATCTGTTAGGCTAGAAATGATTTAGTTGAGGTGTTTAAAATGTATGTTTTGTAAGTTGCTTAGGTAGTCTTCCGATTGGTGCTGTTTAAATGATGCAATAAAAAGGGTGGGAGTAATAGAGTTAGTTCAAAGTTTGGAAGTCCAGATGAATAATGTTTTTTAACAACATTTTTTATGGGATTAGCTGTAAATTGTGTTGGTTATTTTAAGGATAAAGGCATAAATCAGTGGACTGAATGACCTTCTTTCATCTTTCACAATTTGAATATATGAATATTGAAGGGGTTTAAAACATGCATCATTACAATATATATATAGTGATTGTAACAAGACGATTATCTTCCAGTCATTATTTTATTGCTTTTAAACTGATCACCAGAATACATGTACCTTGCCTAATTAGGTACAGTGAACTAGTTCATCCAACACTGAGATGAACACTTATCCTTTAAAACTAATGCCATTATCACATGTCTTCCAAAATTCTTAATTGCATATATATTTTTAATGGATGGAAAGGGACATTCTTCACACCATATTCATTATATTTCTGTGTATTATTTCTAAGGTTTTTCAGATATTTGTGGCTGTTCACCATGAGTACTTTTATGTAATTTTAGTTGACAAAAAAAATAAGACGGAAGCAATGACGAAGTAATTTTGTACATTATGTACACTTCTAAATCTTTATTTTCCATTGATTTTCTAGTTGTCCAAATGTTATTTTAACCATCAGGGAACAGGAAATAAACAATTCTAACCCAGCAAATTATACTTATGTTTAGGATTGGGTTCTCATCACCTATATTTAGGACTTCTGAAGTCCATGTTACCAAATTTATCAGACCAAACAACAAAAGTTTTAACAGATAGTTTATACAAACTCTTGTATGTAATAAATTTGAATATTTCAGTTATTTCACCTCTAGTTTTTTTCTCCGAAATGGGTTCAAAGGCCACATGGATGAGTCACCAGTTTTAACCACTCAGTCAGTCAGTAGACACTAAGATGATATCACATAAGGGACGCTTAATGTTGCAATTTGTACTGACATGACACTTGTAAAATGTGTGCATGCCATGAATCATGAGAAGAATTACGCACTCTGTAGGCTACAACATAGCACAACATATGAACTTCAACAGCAAGAAATAAAAATATTTGTTACTGTTAATTCTAGTTTTATTTACTGTTTAAAGAAACACTTTTGGGGATCCTGCACAAGTACATCTAGTCTATATGTGTACTTCAAAAAAAATAAATGCAGATGTAATTAGAGCAATCCATGTATAAAAACAAAATGCTGCTGTAAGGGAATCAGTCAAGATAATATTGTAGCAAACACCATCATCCATTCTGAAGAGATTCTTTGACTTAATATATAAGCAATATACAAGGCAAGTGTCCTTTCCAAGTTACACAACTAAGAAATTTGCATTAAGGTCTATATATTGATTAAATATTTTTGGTGATGTTATAAAATTTTAGGCATATTTTCAAGTTAATTTTATGATTTCCAAAGACTTTGTTTTTAAACTTTCATATTATTTATTCTTCAGATAGCTTTCTGTTTACTCTATATGAAGAAATATGTAAAATATGTCAAATTATTTTAACTTTGAAGTTATAAACTTTACTGTTCCCTTTGTTACTAAAACATGTGACAATCCAAAACAAAACTACACATGGTTTGACATAATGTAGCAGCTGTTTGTTTTTAGTCCATTAGTAAAATTCTGCCGGTATTCACTGGTACTGAGTACCGGAAGTTATTTTTTAAGGTGGTACTAGTGCTGTGACTTATTTGAGCTGCTTTGTGATTTTTTTATGTTTACCAGTACATTTTTTTTTCAAGAACAGGTTTACTTCACCCAGCTGAGTACCTCTCCTTTTTTTTTAAGAATTTCACCCCTGCATTAATCTAACAACTAAATAAAAGCCCTGCTATGAGCTTTAATGACTTAGTTCATGATATAGTTAAAAAGTATTATTGCTGGTTATTATTCGATGTTGTTACTGATCTTGTAGTTGTTTAAATATTGAATATTGTTATTTTGGAATTAGTTTTTCTTCTTTTTTTAATTGAAATAATTATTAACATTGATATTTATGTTGTATTGTTCATTAACATTAGTATCAAGTCCTGGCCAGGCACATGTTTATTAAATGTGTTTTTGGTAAGTGATAAACTTTGTCTTCCAGTTGGTTGAAAGTTTTATTAATTTTTTTTGTACAATCCTGGTTGTAGCAGCTGTTTGTTTTTAGTCTGTTACAATTGTGCATGTTATTCTGGTTTTGAATCCCATTTTAATTAAAACAAATGTTTTTTTAATTAAACTAATACAGTGTAAAAGCTACTAAACAGGAAATTATCAATATTTTAAGCAGCATGCACAAGATATTAAAATATGCATTAGAACTTAGAAATGGAAACAAACTTGTAATATTACCTACCTATACTTTTCTTGATCTTTCGTTAAGCAGTGTAAATAGCAAAATGAGATGCATCAGGTGCTTAGCTTCTAGGGTTGCTCATTGTTGCAATACACTAAATTAAGTTGAAACAGATCTCAAATTCTAGTTATTTATCAGCAGTTTTATTTATATATGAAATTTTACAGAAAGTTACAGAAGAAAAATATGAAATCAAAGTTTTACAAGTTTTTTTTTTCTTTATCATAGGATGGCATTTTTTTGCCTTTGTATCTAATGTTTATCATAAAATGTCACAGCTTTTCTGATGACTTTGCTATATACTGTAGCTAATTTCAAATGCTGTAATGTAACACATATTGGATCAAATTATTTAAACCAGATGTTTTAGTAGCTCTTATGTGATGGGAAAAACAGAAATAAGCAAATAAAAAAGATGTCCACATGATTTGTCATTAAAGCTAAATGTAGGGGGCTTATGAAAGTTTCTTGTCTTAGAATATCAACTTTGCCATGAAATGTCTTTTTTTTTCATATATATTAACTGCAAAAAATGAGACTCAAGGATAATACTGACCATTTATAAATTCTGAAGGGAACTTTATTATGAAAAAAGAATCATGAAATACTAAAAATCTTTATTATTCATATATTGGTTTTCCTTTTGAAGGTGAATAACACATTTGCAAGCTTACTAATTGTTTTGAGGAGAACATTTTTTTTCTAAATTCTATTAGTGTTAAGGAATAACTTGTTCAAGAAGCTTAGCAAAGAGTTAGTAGAGGCTTTAGCTGATATTTTTTGGATATCTCTTGACACTGTGTAAATTCCTGGTAATTTGAAGATTGCCAAGGTTATATACATCTCTATAATTCACAAAGTGTTTAAATATGTTGTCAAAAGTCACATAGAAAATCATTTTTAGTGATTCCCAGCAAGGTTTTAAGTAAAAGTTTTCTTACAGTGTTGGTTTGTTGGAGTTTTTAGATAAGGTATTCTTGATAAAAAGGAGAGAGTGGCAATAGATAGATAACTTTTGTGAGAGTGAGAAAAAGACTAGTCTGATCTAAGGGGTCTGTTTTAAGACATATTTAAAGTAGTGTTCATGTTGATGCTCTGAATAACTATTAAATTTACCTATGATACTAGATTACTGGAAAGGAGTGATTCTGTTGATAATGTTTCTGTTATTCAAATGGATCTTAACAGTTTAACATACAGTGAACAGACCATATTGTGGAAGATTAGTTTTAATACTGAGAAGTATAAAGCTATGCAAATGGAGTATGAAACTTTGAAAAGGGCTTATTTTCAAAATGAGAGGAGGAGGCTTGTGTTGCAAAATCATAGAAGGGTTTTGGCATTATTGTAATTACAACCTAAAGCCTTTGCTGATTGTTTGATATGGTTAGAAAGAGGAAATGTACTTCTAGTTTAAAATAATTTTGCAATTAAAAACAAAGAGGTTAGTATATTCTTGTACAAGTTCAGTGGTGGCCTACTTAGAGTGATTTGTACAGTTTCAGTCTAGATGAATGATTATCTAGGTGAGTTGTTAAAGCTGTAACAGAACTATGACTGGTTTACTGTAAATTGAAGAAGAATTGGGGGGGGGGGCTTTATTTGGGCATTCAAAATTGTTAGTGTTTAGCTGTTTTCCTGTGGGTTGTCTGTTTTGGTTAATGACTAAGAAGGTTGGGAGTACAAACTTGAATATTAAAGGTAATGTTCTTGGTTTAAGCATTAGAAGCCCAGATGAAAATGTTTTCTTCAGTAGTATTTTTACACTTATAATCTTGTTGAATGGTTTGGACAGTAAGTTATTTTAATATAAAAGTTTGTTAGATATGTGGATGTTATTTTAATTTGAACTAGTATAATGATATAATTTCACTTTCTGTCAACCTTTTTTATTTATGTTCAGATCACCTTGTGTAATAACAAACCATACATGCATAAAACTCCGAATTAGGTCTAACCATATTCTTACACAAAGTGAAGAGGATAGTGATAAATCTTGGAATTTTATAAATATATCTTAGAAGCTGTTTATCTTTATTCAACACAGGCATTGGCTAGGAGTTCAAAGCCACAAGGATGTTTCAGATTTTACCTGTCGAGCTAGTTGTATCCTAAGGTAAAATGCAGCATTTACTTAACTATACACTTTTGATTTGATAGAAGTTATTTACATTTTTAAACATCAGGAATAAAAGTTTTAATGTACCTTTTAGTGGTCGAAGTTGACACAAATAACCCAGTGAGTGCATTTTTTAAATTCAATTAATAGATATATTTAGTACCTGAACTTTAAATTAAAAGAAATATTGAAGAGTTCCTGTATGAACTTGTATGTGTGTGTGTGTATAAGTATTAGAGCTAGGTAATTAATGAGTTTTACTAATTGATTAATCATCAGGTTTATTAATCACATTCAAGTAATCAATTATTCTGATATAAAACTTGTATAGAGCTGGGTGATTTAGTCAGTTACTTGTGAGCACTAATTACACTGATTTGTGTCATATAAACTGATTAATCAAACTATGATTAAATTAATTAATTGAAACTGGTGTTTCTGATTATCACTATTTTCAAATATTCCAATAGTTGGTTAATTGAAATTAGTGTTTCTGGTTATTACTGTTTTCTAGCTATTACTGACAGTCAATTCATTGAAATTCCAATTATCTTGATTGTCCTGAAAATAATCAACTAATCAAAATTAGTTTTTTTTTACTATTACCGTTTGCAATTATTCTAACAGTCAATTAAATTAAATTACAATTAAATCAGTTGTAATGAAAATAATCAACTAATCAAAATTAGGGTTTCTAATTATTGCTATCCAAGTAATTGAAATATTGCTATTATGTTTTTTCTTATTAAGTATAAAATTTCATAATATGCTATCTAAGCTCTGCTCAATTTAATCTTGATAATTTTTTTTTTAATTTCAAGTTTGTTTAGCTTAGGTGATTTGGGGATGGGGTCTTGGAGTTTGATTCCCATTGCCACCAAACTGTCTTGACCTGTCTTTGTTATGGACAGCATTTGATGACAACATGTTTTATTTTCAGACATGTAAATACCATGGTTTGAGAAACACTGTACCTGGCTTTACACTTTGATAGTTGGAATAATGAAAGATACTAATAAGTGGAAGCACTTGTTTTGATTACTTGATTATTTTCTTGAGTAGAGACACTAAGTGATTGAGCTGAAACAACCTTGAATTGATTGAAAATAATGAGTAATCGTAATGGCAATATTTCAATTATTAGGTTAGTTGGATTAATCAAAAACAGTTGACAGTTCACTTGACACTAACTGATGTAATCAATGCTCATAGATAATCAATTATATTGACTGAATTAATTACCCAGCTGTAATAGATACATGTATATGTAAATTGTTATTTGTAACACAATATAAAAAAAAGATTGAACAAAATGATGGGCAGTTGTAAAAAACATTTATTGAAAAAAAAACAATGCCAGTAATTGCAAATCAGACTTGATGGTATCATCACCTATAGAAGATCATTGAATTATCAGTACTGTAACTTGTATATATGATTAAGATCGCATAGGTAGCTTCATGCTTAACATTTTTGATTCTAAATATGTATTAAAGTGTATTTGTTTCTATTATACTGAAGAGTAGTTTCTACAAGTCAGTAAAGGATTATAAGACAGTTATTTTCTGTTAGTACAGGAAATGGTAGTAAAACATGAAGTATGTCTAAAAAAACAATATAGGGTTTACTCCAGTATAAAATTAATAAAGGCTAGTGATTTTATTGTATTTATGTACATTTATAATGTATTTACCATTAACACTCAAGTTATTCAGTTTCACAATGAAGCTTTTTGTGTAAAATCAGTTTTACAATGATGCTTTTTTGTGTGAACATTTAATAGTTAAAACCAACAAAAATATTTTGTAAGTAGTGCTGCTATCTGGTAATGGAAACTTGAATTACAGTGCTTTTCTAAATAAAATCATAAATAATATTTAATATTAATACACAATTAAAAACATTTTATTTAGGCCTATCTCTGGCCTTCAAAAAGTTGACGACTCTACATGTTTCAACGTTGCAACGTCATCCTCAGGAGTGAATTACAAGACAGTGTTAAAGTATTTATAACTTGTTAGTAGGTCATGTGACCTGTATGCTATTTTACATAAATTCACGCTAAACCATTCAAAAGAAATCAATCCACAATCTTGCAGAAATATTTGTCATACCTTCATCTGTATTTAATACTACATGATCTTTTTTATGTTTTATTATTTCTAAGGATTCATGAATATTATTACCTATTATACTTTTTGGTTGAGCTAATATTACAGTTTTCCCATAATATCGTGTGTTGTGTTTCCTGTACACGTTCTGCTATAGATGAATTTTCAGTTTTTTTATTTTTTACATATCCCTTATCCTTATTTAAATGGTATTTTAAATTGCATTTTGTCTGTCCAGTGTGAATACTTCCACATTCACATTCTATTTTATATATTCCAGTCTTTTCAGTTAACTGTATTTCGTCTTTCGTAGTACTTAACATTTGATTCATCTTATTTATCGGTTTGAATATAGGGTAGAATATCTGTTGTTGTTTTTTTTTAACACTTTAAATAAACTAGTAGTTATACCTGGAACACATGATAAAATTAAGCCTTCCTTTCTAATTTATTCATAACTAGGTTTTAAAGTATTAATTTGATCAATTTTTATAGCATTAGTGAATTTCTTAACTGCCCTGTCTATAATATTCGTATTAAAACCTCTTTCGAATGCTATATATTTAATTAATAACAATTCGTTTTTTAAATCCTTTTGGTTAGTACATATCTTCAAAGCTCTGTTAACTATAAAACTATAAAATGCAGACATTTTTTGTGACTTAGTATGACATGATTCTTGGTGTGTCGGCATAAGAACAGGAAAAAGTTTACAGTAAACTGATGTTTCTAAATTACCTTGTACATTCCTTTTCACCAATACATCTAGAAAAGGCAAGCTATTATTTTTCTCAATTTCAAATGTAAATTGTATAGATGGTTCAATGCTGTTCAAATAGTAAGCAAACTCTGTTAATGCCTTATTACCATATTTCCACACCAAGAATGTGTCATCTACATACCTTATCCAAATATCAGATTTACATTTTGCATTATTTATGGCTTTAGTTTCAAATACATCCATATATAAATCACATAATAATGGTGAGAATGGTGATCCCATAGCTAACCCTTCATTTTAAACAATAATTTCTATAAAAACTATAGACATGGTTAATTTAACTAAGGTATGTGTTACGAATCTATTTTTTCAAGTTTCAACTGCTGAAATTTTGTTTTCTAACAATTTTGTTACAAAACATTTAATTGCATCTTTTACTGGAAATAGGGATACTACATCAAATGATACTAACAAATCTTCCTTATTTAAGCTTACATTTTTTATTTTCTCTACAAATTCTAAAGCATTTTTAACTGTATATTTATTTTTATTTCTCAAAAACAAACATTTCTGGGCTATATGCTTAGCTATTTGATACGATGAAGTACCTATACTTGATACTATTCATCTAAAGCTGTTATTAATTTTATGTACTTTTGATTTTAACTTTATACACGAGTGCCAAAATACAATAATTATTTTCTAAATAGTTTTCAGTGCACTCACTAGATGGCATTAATATTTAGTCATACAGTAGTGAACAGCTGAGGATATTTTAGATCATTTCTGCAACCAAACCTATACAGATATTCTTGCACCTTCCCAAGTTTCCTGGTGCTACTGTACTTTTAGATATAAAGAGGTGCAACCAGCACTGAACTTTATTTAATTTGTGAATTATATGATGTAAGTGACTTTGGAACATAATACAACTTTTCTAACCAGAATGGATAAAACAAAACTCAGTGTTATGAAATAATTTCTACCATTAAAGAAACCAGGATGAAATTTTGAAATTTTCAGTTGTAAGATTACAGAAAAATATATACCTTTGTAATACAGAAGTGTACTATGTATTTTCTAGTCCTTTAATTAATGTGTAATATTTTTTCAATAGTGTATTTTTAATATTGCTTTTTCACTAGAAGTGTGCTGTGGTTGTACTACGTGGTTAGAGAAACAGTCATTTTTCTTGTTGGAGAATCAGATAACAGCTAAGGGCAATCAAACCATTTACAAATGCATGGCATGCTCACTTGGATGGGTCTGGGTGCTGATTTTGGTTTATTGTGTATTTTGCATTCTAGTGCATGCATATATATTTATATGCACTTCAAGCTTTACAGATCCACACAATATAAATTATCAATGCATCTGTTTCAATGTATAATTTGAAAAAGTTGGTCACAATGTTAGGAAGAATGTGGTAGAAGTACCTAAACTGGGCCTTCTATGTGGTGGTTGGGACCACTTGTGAGCTTCTTAGTTACTATATCAATACTAATTGTTTACAAGACTGTTAACTCATACACAGACAGACACATAGATGAATGTATGTCTGTTAAAATATTCCAGGCCATGGAAGAAAATTGCATTGTAACAAGCAGTACTACAAACATGAATAGAGCATGTTAATTACTTTCCACAGCATTCTACATTTGTAGCCCTCATATTTTGAACCTTCTTAAAGACAATATCATGAAACTGAAGATGTGCTCTACACTTGAGATGTAATGCCTTAATTTTATAGAGCTTGCCCAAAAAGGTTCTCATCTTTGAAATGTACTATTCACTGACATCTAGAAGAAGAAAGAATCAAATGTCTCTCTGAAATTTTCAAAAACACATTAGGGTTTTTATTGTGTTCTGCCATACTGTATTAGTTTAATCTAAACAAAATTTGCTATCCAGATTCTTTTATATTCTGAAGAAACCATTATTACTCTGATAGTGATCAAAGTTCAAATTCTGAACAATAGAATGTTCTGGGGTGAAAGTTGAGACAATAGCCAAGCTTTTTGACTTCTTACTAAATTAATCATTCTCTAATATGAAAAGAAGCAAATTCTCATTGCTCTCAAGAAATTTAAGGAACCTGCATTTCACTTAGTTGGCATAGTTGGAAACATTTTTTTATCCTATTTACACTTAGATGTGGGTAGGTTTCTTTCCTGGAAAGAGATATTGTTAAAGTATCACAATTAAGGAAGGTCAGAGGAGATGCCTGAAGCTGATGAGAGAGAATTACTGTCTGATGTGTCTCAGTACAGTATCCAGGAGGGTTTGTGGGCTAAATCATTTGTATGGAATATCTGAAAGGTAGAAGTGATCAATTAAGAGTCAGAGAAATTGTTCACTACCACACAATGGAAAGGCATTTGTGAGTTGTCTTCCTAAGGTACTTGTACCATTCTTAGCTTCCCTTCATTTTCTCTAATGTGTGACCCTTCAATAAGTGAAGATTTATCACTCTAAAAAAAGATGAAACAGACTTGCTTTAAAGAGAGCTTGCATCTTAATGAATATAGCACACAAACAAAAGATTGTGGCCAGAGTAACACAAACTGGAGAACAAGCATATAAACACATACATTCTGATTTGACCAGTCAACCTTAAAGTGAGTGAATTTTTTGTAGGATCATTGCCTTTGATGAGATTATTACATTCACAAAATAGAAAGATGAGGTAGAAGCTTAAAACATTGAGAAATAGTTGAGAATGGAAACAATACTGAGAATTACACATAAGTGGAGAAGAACCATGCCATGAATCATAAAGTTTAATATTAAATTTGTATTCCCTCACAGACAGCTAATTAATTGAGAAAAAAATAGTTTTTTAAACTTTAATAACAATAATGATTTTTACATGTGCAAATAGAAAATTGCAAGTTATTACCTTGAGTTAATATACTTATATTATAAAGAAAAATGGGTAATTATTGTGTGATTTGGTATTTTAATGAAAACATAGCTGTAATGTTATTGAATAAATACCCACCTACTAATAATTATATCTGTTTGAAATACACTTTAAAACATTAAAAACAGTAGTGTTTCTGCAGTGTCAGGAATGCTAAAGAGTACAAGTTAGTGGTGTAGGCTTTTATAATACCATGTTATAAACAAGCTGAATGCCCATCCCATAAAGGGAAGTAATGATTAATTTTTCATCTCAAAATTATATGTAAATAAATGTTTTATAAAAATTAATTATAATTTAGTAACAATGTAGAGAATGGCTATCCTATTTTTAGCATTTCACGAAAATATTTTTTAACGTATATTTGGTTATCTCCTCTAAGTATTGCTTGATTTGCATTTTGACTTCTGTATATTTTTAAGTTACGTTCAAATGTTCTTCTTGATAAATCCTTATAGATTGCAACATGCAAAAGAACTGATTCTCAAAGACATATTTCTAGTCATTGATCAGGTTTCTCTGACTGCATAGCTTTTCTTTTATACTGTTCATGTTGCCCTTATACTTTCTGTCTATCAAAAAAGTGATGTGTTTTTCTATATTGGCTCATCTGCCACTCCCTCCCACCAGGCCATTTTACTGTTGCCCACCTTTCAGCCTTCTTTACCTAGTTGTTGAACCAAGAATTGTTGATTACTACCATAGCAACTCTATCTGGTGGCCTTGTCAACTACCTTTTGATTTTAACCCAATAGTTATGTCTTTTCATCTTGTTCTGGTCTTTTCTCATTCATTGTCCCCTTCATCCAATTCCTTTGCCTATCTGGAACCTAAATTTGGTCCTACACATTCTTACCACAGTCTCATCTGAACCATCCATTGGCCACTTGCTTATTATACCATCTTTCTCAAAATCTATTTCCTTTTACTTCTTTATTATGGTCATCGCAGATCTGATCTTTATGCATTAGGTGCCTCATGTACTTTGTTTCAGAGATCTTCCTTGCTCTTTTTCCCTGACTACTTGTTTCTTCCTAAAACTTGTGCAGCTCGGGAGAGAGATTATTTCCTCCTTTGTTACTCTTTCATTCATCTAAGCCTTGAGCAGTC
Source organism: Limulus polyphemus (assembly GCF_000517525.1). Classification (NCBI taxonomy): domain Eukaryota; kingdom Metazoa; phylum Arthropoda; class Merostomata; order Xiphosura; family Limulidae; genus Limulus; species Limulus polyphemus. The sequence continues at coordinate 193,005 of NW_013667322.1, read as the reverse complement.
AGAAGTTACTTGGCATGCACAGCTCTGTTTGGGGTTCCCACAATTATTTATTCTTGACATGCAACCCCTCTTCTTCCAGAGATTTCTCATTCTTTACACTTATTAGATGGATTTGTCAACTCATTCGGATCCAATATTCCTCCTTTGATGGAGGTGCACACTGGCTGTATCATGTTTCATCACATTAAACCAGGGCCAGGAGAGAAATCTTGGGCTCTGGTGCTTCCCCTGATTCTGGGTTCCTCATCCTCTCTTATCCCCCTCCCTCCCTCCCTCAGTCATTTATATTATCTTTTCCCCTTGCAAGACTTACCAAAATATTTTTTTATTTAAGCTCTCCATGCTCTATCATAGTAGCCAGTCACAGTTTTGGATGTCTCAACCAACAAGACATGACGCAACATCTTAAAATTGCCCTGTGGGAATGTTCACCAATGTGCAGCATCAGCATATAAATACTACTTTCTTTCTTTCTTTTTTTTTTTAGTAGTAGAGAGAGAGAGAGAAGGAGGACTTTTTGGTATCGTATACGTGGAAAATATTTGCTTGAGCCCGGGCTTGTACGATTCACCTCTAGGAATCCACCCATTGCCAAGTTAAGCCTCTCAGGATATATTTCCCTAAATCTGCAGGGAGTCAGAAAGATAGGGTTTTCCAGAAGACCACTACAGTGGTATGTGTGTGTCTATATATATTTCATTGTCCATTCCAGACTGTACCTTGTATAGACTATCATAGAAAAAGCCAGCACCAGGGAAATGTCTGCCTGCTTCCCTGGCTCATGCATGCTGATTTTTCAAATTAAGTTTCACGTTAACCCATTGCACTTTCTCCAGTAAAAGACCTTTGTAACGGTTAGTTCCGATCAGGTCCAGACATCTCTCCATTGTCTCCCAAACATGAACTCTTCTCTCCTTGGTCAACAAATAGAGCATGGGTTGATCATGCACTTATCTGCCCCTTCCAGCAACACAGTAGCTTTGCCTTGCTCCATTTGTATGTCCATCTCAGTGAAGAGTATACCCTCCATGGGATGTATGCAGTCTCTCATGGCTGTTGCCTATTTAATAAGCCACCCCCCCCCCTTTATAGGGTGTCTCACATCATGGCCTTTCCTCTTCAATCGCCTTTTCTAAAGGAAGCTTATCTAGGTTTTTGCAATTGTACTGGCCCCTCCACCTAATCATTGTGGGATTCTAGCTACTACTGTGTGAAGAGAGGTAATTTCGGAAGTTAACATTTTGCTTACCTGAAAATGTATTTGTGATAGATACTTACCTGTCTGTACACCTCCACACCCTTCCTCCCCACACGGTTGCACATTATTTTTGTTTCTTCTAAGGATGAAGTTAATTTTGATTGCAAGTGCTTATGGATTTACTACACACAGAGGATATGTCACTCTCATATTGGTGGACTGCTATTATCATGTGATGATTACACCACACTAGTACAGCTCATATTAACACACTTGTCTTAAGTAGGAGATAGTTTGAGGGTAATGGCATGCACAAAATCTCAAAGGCAGATGCACAAGGAATAGCTATTGTGTGAATAGATAAGTATCTATTGGAAATGCATCTTCAGGTAAAAAAAATGTTAACTTTTATTATTTAACCTAAGAAGTTTCTAAGAAATTTAGCACTTTAGGCCTTGAGGTCATTTATTTTTGGAGGTCATGCTTTTGTAACCCTACTTTTTTCTTACTGTGTTGGTTGTCCAAAAATAACTCGCATAGCTATAAAATATGCATTTTTAGAACACAATATATATATATATATATATATATATATATATATA
>NW_013667322.1:178839-190322 GCF_000517525.1 Limulus polyphemus | reverse complement strand
TTCCTGTACATTACAATATGACATTTTAAATGGAAAAACAAAACACGAATGTAATAACAGAAATTAAATGTTTTGGAATCATCATAATAATTTAATAAATGCTTCCTGTTATTATGTTCGTGTTTTTTTTTATCATTAAACTACGTTTTCTTAAAAATGAGTCGATTACTATTACATTTTTATTGGTTATAAATATATCTATTAGACAAGTAGGCATGAGTGAATAATTGATTTGAAATGCATGAAAAAATGGGAGGTGTTTCTCTGATGTGTTTGACAAACTTATTGATATCTCGGCAGATCAAAAGTTAAGAGGTTAAAGTTTTATATTCATCCTTGTAATTTTGGTTTCTATTTGGATAAGCACTATAGAAGCTGTGTTATTGATAATATAAAACCTAAATAGGAGAGATCATAGGGCAGCTATGTCATGTGATAGAAGAATGAAAATTGAGAATTTATTTTAATATTTCCCTTTGAAATTAAAATGTAGATAATATTAAAAGTTGCATTATGAAATATGTTTTGTTGCCAGTTTTAGTGACATACAATGATAATAAAGTTGTGTAAATTTTGAATGTAAGTATAAAAACGTCATAAAAAAGTTGATAGAGCCTTTATATTTCTAGGATTAAGTGAATCGTGTAAGGATTTTTAAGTATTTAACTTGAATTTATTTGTGCTCATCCTCCCCTTTCATCAACATTATATTTAACCCTTTCACTATGGCTGGGTTAATTACAGAAAGTTTAATTTTTTTAGTTATTAACTGTACAATTAATGATAATGTTGCTTGTATCATAATATCAAGTACTGAGTTTGCTCTGTTCAGAAATTTTTCATGTATATTATTCTCATATAAATGTATTATCAAAATAGTATTTTGTTCAGTATAATCTGAAACATACTTTGTGTGTAATTTTTTTTATTATAGAAATCACTGAACATAACTATCACTGTTGAAATTACAGTAGATCTTTTTCAATATTTCGATATTTGCTTCCTTACTGAATATAAGGTTTTCATTTTTATCTTTCTTAAGAGTGCAGGTTGGTACAATATGTAGTAAGTGAGCAAAATAGTTTTCTATCATTTTTTAGCTCTTATGTTTTCAGTAATGAATGCACAAAATATTAATTATGTTCTTAGTTCATTTATTTGTATATAATGATTTACAGAATGAAGTGAACAACACCTTGGACAAGTCAGACTACTAGAACCTTGGATTTGTGACAAGATTTCAAAAGTAGTGTCACATAGCCTGTACAGATAACTTGTGGACTAATACTTGTAAATATATACGATTATAATGAATGTATAGATCAATGGGCAACTGATCTGGTATTGTTGTCCATCTGGTTGATTGTCAGAAATCATGATCGATGAAGGTAAGAATTGAATTTAGCTTAATATATTGCTCAATAGATTTGGTTAGGGGTTTTATACAGAGCCTAATAGACAGACACTTGTTTTTTTAACAATAACATAAAAATTATTTACTTAAGTCTGACAATATTAGTATGTAAGCATTAATAGCACCTGTTTATCCCTTGAATGAGAAAACTACCCATTTAAACTGAATAATAGAGTAAATGTACAAAAAAAAACTGAGATTAAGCTTAGATCCCTTTACTGTTTGACATGGAGTGATACTTAATATATATTCTGGATGGAATCAGATCATGATCATCTGAATATATGATGTGCAGTGTATAAATTAGAAATTAGTGTGTTTATGCACATTGAATTTTTTTAAAACATTATTTCATAATATTAGGGCATCCAGAAATTAATGTCGTGTTTTGGAACACTTTCATTAACCAGCCCCCCAAAACATACATCACATATAATAGTTAAACGAACCATTTAAGCGTCACGTTTGTGTAGCCTATGTAATGTGTAAAGTTTAGTATACTTTAATCCCTTATAATGATGGCACACGATGAGACGCGTATTCAGTATGTAATGTTGTTTGAATACAAGAAGGGAAACAACGCCTCTGTAGCTACAAAGAATATCAAAGAAGTTTATATAAATGTTTTGAACGTTCGTAAGTGTCAATAATGCTCATCCAAACAGAGCAAATGTTATCATCCCATATCTTCAAGTATGTTTAGGATGCTCTAGGAGGATGTGTTACCTCCCTCCAACTCCCTCATAGATAGGAAAAGTGCTCTGATATATCAGTGGACTCCTTTTTACCTTCTGATCTTGTAGATCAGCTTGTAAACTGTATATAAAAATGTTGTAAGTTGTGTACAGTCATCAGGGGAGACAACCCACCACCATTGAATATCCCTAACTTGTTGTATTCATTTTTGGAGGTCCTTGCTTCTCTCCATGGACACTCATTAAACATTAAACTTGTGTTACTTTTCTCATAAGTTGTAGTCCAAATTTAGTGAATAAATCTTGCACTAATTTGTCATTATTATTATTTTAGTTTGTAACTTTTGGACCAGTGTGCATGATTTGATTGGGACATTTATTTATTTTCAGAAAAGTCCTCTGGTGGTGGAATGTGTGACATAATACAGTATTGTAAATTTTATTTGGGCTTTATTGTGTCATTGCAACAGAAAATTTAATATAAGCAGTAATAGCTGTATTTAAAGGATATGAACACCATAAAAGAGGGGAAGGGGACATTTTCACCTTAAATTGTAATTTAACCATTCTGTATATTAAAAATGTTGACAGTGCAGTTAAAAAAAGCTGCAGATCATTTTTAAACTTCATTTTTTTTAAATGTAACTTTTTTCTCCTATCGCTAAGTAATTTATTTTGTGATTAGATAGAAGATGTTCAACATTATTTTTTTGTAGGTGAAGACTCTTACCTCTTAGAACGCCAGACTCTGGTCTCACATCTTTTAGATGCCGTTAAACAGGTTAGTGTTGTATTCTTAATATGAGTACTGTGTTTCTCTTTATGTCCTTGAGGTTTGATTAAAAGTGGGGTAGTATTAAGCCTTTTTGTGTGTTTAAAACATTTTACTTTATCCAGATATTTCTTCACAAAAGTGTGATAAAATACAGACAGCTAATTCTCAACTGTTTTTGTTCTTTTGAAATTCAAGTGAATCACAGATCTATCTTAAAAATCTTTTCTGTTGATTTACACCATTGTTAGGGCAAATGCAGGTGAGCTGGGCAGGTAGAAAATAAATAATGTTGTGTTGAGGTGAAATTGATTTAGTACTTGTGTACATATAAACTTACAAGTTCAGTAAAATTTAATGCACCATTTAATTTCATTCCAATATCGGATAAGAAAAAACAAAAGTTGATAAGGAAAGTAACTAAAATCCTTGAGTTTATAGATAATGTAGGCTGTTTTATTTATCAACTAAACCTAATTTATGTCCTAATCATATGGTTTTCAAAATAGATTTTGAGAATCATAAGTATTTTATGAAAAAAAAGACATAATGAAAAAATGCAGAGAAAAGGAAGTTTGCACGTTAGGAAAAATTCTGGAAACTGTATCTTGATGCGTTATGTTTTACATAGTTCTCAGATTTGGTAGCTAAATAGAACACTAAGGTATGATTGTTGGAAATGAGACTGTCAGTATAAATACATATACTGTATTTAATGTTTTGTTATATTTCATAACTACAAATTTTTATTAACTGAGTATGTATTTATCCACCATTAATTGAAGACTTCCCTCTTTCTTGTTTCCTGGTCAGTGTGATGAAAATACTCAAATGGACATTAATTTTACCTTTTCTGATAAGCCTACTCACTTTTAGAATGTTTACGTACATTTTACTTTATTACTAAGTCCCGAAATTGGTCTGTTGGAACTTGGTATTCACATCATATTCATTTATTAATTAGAAAATCTGTAGCTTCCTCACTATGACTGACCTTTGTTGTTTTTAAGACAAATAATTCAATTCCTAGAACTATCACTACATGACTAATCTGTATTTCCCCCTTTCTTATTCTACATCTGTGATCCCCCTCTTATTTCTTAGTCTTTTCTCCTTTTCACTCTAATGATCTTGTTCTCTTGGGCATTTCATTACATTGCCTATTCCTGAACCCTAGCTTTTTTTCATATGTTTAAGTTATGTATAAAGTATTATTTGATTCTTCTTGCTTTGGGGTGATATATTAAACTATTTACATGTATGCTATTGATGTATCAAGTATATTGTTTATTAGGGATATAACTCTGCTATTTCTTTATTTCTTATCAAGACATGGATAGGCCAGAAAGGGGATAAGATGCTATCTTCCATCATTTTTCCATCTTTGTCACTATCCAGAGCATAAAATTAATCTCTGTTCAGTGTCAAATACTCCTAAAAAATCATGTTGGACATATAAAAATTTAAAAGTATATGCCCGATTGCTATATAAAATAATATGGTGATTGTCTCACACTAGATAAAATAAAATTGCCATTTCCAGCCATTATAAAGGGAAGTATAATTTGAATATAAGTCAAGGTTTCAAATTTATGATTTTTGTGGCCTGAAACCATTACAGTTTTAGTTTCTTTTGCTTATATTGTATGTTAACTTTAGATCATTTGACTGATTTCTTTTAATTTGTCAAGCAAATCATTGTCTGACCGAGGTTTGAATCTGTGCTGAGCATATAGATAAAAAATTAATGCAATTACAAACCAGTGCCATGCTAAATATAGCCTACCTTTGTTAGTTCTAGTTATTAAAATAATGTGGGAGGCTGTATAGATTGAAACTATTTATATCATGTTTATTTGTATAAATAAGCTGTATGTGTGTAAGTGTAAGAAGTGTGCAAATTAAAACACCCCATTGCTCTTGTAGTTTTGACTTGTTGTGAATATGAAGTAAAATATTTTTTGAAAAAGCATTAAAATAGACAAATTATTGATTTCCTCACTTTATCCATGAATTTAATATCTAGGCATTTGATTTAATTTTTAGAGTAAAGCAACACATAGCCACAAAAGATTAGTGCAATAGATGTTTTTAAATATGGTCTAATGTAAATACAAAGTAGTGCACATAGCTGCTTTTAGTCTCTGTACCAATCACCACTGACAAGCACTTGAGATTTTCACGTTCTTAGTTTTTTAGTAAATATTCTCCAGTGCAGCTAATATCGTGTAATGATACCTTCAAATTGCCAAATGAGAGAGAGTTGACTGATTCACAGTCAAATCTTTACATTATACGCCATCTGGAGTTTAAAGGAAACTTTAAAAGACTTCAGCTGTTCACCAAGTACTGTGAATTAAACGTTGAACAGATACAAGGATTCCAAGTCCTATAATGTCAATAGACACAATGGCACAAAGATGACAAGCTGTTATTAATGCCAAAGGTGGCCTCGTTAAATATTAACATTAAAGAAACTTGGAAATTATTTATATACAAATTCTGGAATAAATAGTGTCTTTGTAAGATCAGTTTTCAATAATTACAAGTTAATATATTGTGTGAAGTGCTGTTGAAATGTTCTAAAATATATGCATACTACTATGTGTGTGTGTGTATATGTGTATATATATATAATTGTTATTAATATTACTATTATTACTTGCCCATAAACTTTTAAACAGTACAGTGCCTATACCTAGACTAACATCAGTAGCAATAAAACAAAGCGGATTTCCTAATACCAGATGGAAGGCCTAGATATAGGTCTAAACAATATAGATTGAGACTTGAAAGTTGTTGATCTAAGCTATATAATGTATTATTATTAGTATCATTGCTTAAGTAGAAGCACAACTTCCCATCAGTTTATGGTTTTATTTATTTGTGCAATCCAATCATTAGATTTAGGACTAGAGCTAAAACAAATCATAACATACCCATATGTGTCCTTAATTTTATATTTATTCTCTTGACCATATAGATCCAAATATAGATCTTACTTTGTCTAAGTTGTCCTACAAAGCTCTAGGTTTTAGCCAAATGTGGTAGTATTTGTCTGATGTAGGAAAGCTGTTAGACATGATAATTAGTGTTTGCATTTATTTGATAAAACCAACAACTTAGCAATGAATATACACTTACAATTTTGTGGGAAGTGGGTTCTTTCTTCAGCACCCATACATCTCTTCTAGTACCTAACAATTTTGATGACTGTGCCCAGGTGGCACTTAAGGAAGTTAATTTCATGCCTTGTTATCTTATTGTTGATCTAATTCGAACAGTGTTACATGTCCAGTCCATGCATTCATTCCTAGTGGACTTACTGTTTTGGAACTCTCCTACGATTTCACATAAAAAATTATTATTTTTTGTATTTGCATCATTTATGACTTGTTACTCTCCTGAATGTCTACAGTATTAGAGAATTGCTTAGCAGCCTGTCTTTTTTTATCCATAATTCTTCCTGTTTCCCACATAGCACCTTTGCTTCAATGATTGGCATATCTTTTGATATGAAGAATTCTATCCCATGAAAATAGACTACAGTTGATTTTTGCTTCAAGCATTAGAGGCCTCTGTTTTAATTATTACTCTGTGAATAGTTCTCTAAATTAAACATATTGTAAACTCAATGTACTATTCCTTGTAGACTTTGGAATCTTGTGGATAATTGTCTTTTCGACTTATCTATGTTCTTGGACGCTTTCCACCATTGTTTTTGTGTTTTTCTCTGTGTGCTTGGAAAGTTTTTCAGGTGTTTGATGGGTTTATCATGGTGCAACATGGGACTGGTTGGGTAGATCTAACTTGACCCATGTTCCCTAGTGGCTATGAAGGTTCTAGATACTTAATGTTCTTGACCAATCGCCCTTTGTTACATAACCCAGAGAAGAGCTTTATACATTTTCTTGACTCGCACATTTTCAGATCATTCTGTATTCCATTATTCTCTTTTCTCCTTCATGCAGCATTCTACTCACTTGCTGATACATCTTATCTGTTTTGAAAAATTCTAGTTATTTGTCCATCTAGTTACAGTTATATGTCAAAAGTATACATTTTTAGAATTAGAATGAAATTCAAACAAATTTGTACTTGTAGATGGAGACATTCCTTTCCAACGCTTATCTGCTGCTGTCTTCTAGTAAAAATTATCTTTATTTGTATCTATCGTGTATGTTTGTAATGTTGCATTTCTAAAGATGTACTAATCTGGTTTACTCAAAGGGTCAGTGAGATTTATTGTTACTCTTAAGTTGTAACATTTTCTTGGTGTTAATTTTTTTAGTGTCAGATAAGATTTGGTGGAAGAGGAGAGCTAGCTACAGAGACAGACAGCAGGTGTAGTATTTTTAATTTGCTTTAATTATTTCTAGAGATACTTTAATTACATATTTTTTATTTATGCATATGGGTAGATATTGGTATAAATTGTGTTCAGCCTGTTTTTTGATAAAATTGACTTTAAAAACAATTCATTGTAGAAGATAATTTTAAAGGACACTTGGTTTCTAAAATGATGTACAAAAAATCTTCCTTGTTTACTAATGTAATATGAAACATCTAAAAAAATATGAAGCAATAAACATTTATCATAGTTTTTATATATCACAATTAATTTCTTTCTACAGAGTAGTGTGTCTTTGTGCCCAGTTTGAAGCAGTACTTCAACATGGTTTGCGAAGGAACAATAAACGTCTATCCGCTATCAGGTGTGCTGATATTGTTTAAATTGTAGCAGTAGTGAAAGCACACTTCTAAGCAAGTTACTGATACTTTTAGAAAAAATGGCATATAAAATCAGTTGTGATAAATACCAGTAGTACATATATCTATACTTACTATCTAACATTGAATACAAGTATAAAGGTATTAAAATAATCTGTAATAAATGTAACATTTATGCTATTATAACATAGTTTTAGTAAAGAAAATGTGGTTAATTAAACACATTTTATTAAAGCTATGTTATTAATATTAATGAGGGAGCAGTGATAATCATTTTGCTTTAAGTAATACTTATGGTGTTGTGATAGACTTAACAAAATCAAAATTATTGATGTGCTAGTAATATTTAAAATAATATTTGTAAATTTTGTGGAGATGTTGTTAAAAAAGTCTTAATAAAATCGTTATTAATGTGTTTGTAATAACTACAATTTGCTGTGACTGACACGTAACCTATTAAATGAAAACTAAATCTGCATTGTTTGCCACTTAGATAACTGCTTGCTTGTAATGATAACGTGGATAGTTAATGTTTAGCATTAGCTTATCCTCCTTTTAAAGTCAAATTTAATTTACTAGTGTCTTTCAACAACTTTCCAGTTTACGTATATTGTTTTTTTTAAAAGCATACAGCCATATGAAAGTCTAAGTTGGCTATTAGTATCTCTGCTGACCCACATAAAATGGTGGTTGATTGTTAGTGTCTGTGCTTAAACTTATTTTCCATTGGACTGTTACTTTTAAGATATCATTTTATACTTTCTCTGTACCTTCTATATAGATAGGAAGAACTTTAAGGAAAGGGTGTTATTTAAGTATAAATGACTTTGTATAGTGTATTGCTGACAGATCTTTATGATATAGTTTCTACATAGAAAAATGCTTTTATTTCTTTATTGGCTCTCATACATTGTATTAACAATGTTCACTTTTTGAAAATGAATAGGCATATGACAGATATGGTTAAAGGACTGAACATGAAACACCCTGATTCTGAACCAAGTAAGTTTTTAACTTCAGCTTATAAATTAATATTAGATTGCTTGTAATCTTATTTACCTAACAAACATTTTGACATTTGCTCTCTAGATCTTCCATCTTCTCTAATTTATTTACTACCCTCCTGAGAAGTACGGAATTTAATGTAAATTACTCATTATTATATTCTTATTACTCAGGCAAAGCATAATTTTTATAGCCTTCAATCTTATTTGTTTACAGAGCCATAAACTAGAAAATCAGACCCCTCTTGCCATGCCCACATTAAACATCAGAGAAAACCACTGGTAATTTATGAAAGAGAGGATGTTACAGATATATTATGTATAACCAATAGAAATTATAATCTATCAAATGATGTATTACGTTATGTTGTTTTCTGTACAGAAAATTGTGTATTTTGCATCCAGTTCAAACCACAGGAAACACATTGACAAGCTTAGCTGAATTTGTAATGGCTCTTATTACCTAGTTAGAAAGCCATACAATTTGTAATAGTTACAAGACATTGTCTGCTTTTTATGTGTTATTATTCTATGTTCTTAAGTGCATTATTTAATTAAATAAAAAATTATTTAGTGCAGTATTACAATAAGTTTAAGTTTTGTTGACAGCAAAAAAAAGATGATGACCCAGGTAAGTACTATTTTTCATACATATTTTTTTATTTATTATTATAAAAGTAACTAAAATGTAAAAGTAAGAAACTCTTTAGGTTAGAGAAGGTAAGATTAGGTAAAATAAAGAAAATTGTTAATTATAATAATTTTTCACAAGGTATGCTCGTCAGCAGCTCACTAGTAGCCTGTGTGTTATGTAATTCAAGTAACGTGGGCTACATATTGACCAAGTGATTTACAACTTGTATGGTGGGATTATTAATTAGACATAGTTCAATGGACAATAAAACTTAAGTAAAAACAAATATATACTGTTATAAGGGTTTTTAGAATAAATGTATGTAGGTTTGTATTGCAATTTAAAGTCATTCTAGAATGAAAAATAAAAAGGTAATTTAGATTTATTTTGTATTTTTTTATGGTGGTTTAATTTGAACAACCTCATATAAAGTTAGGGTAGAGGAAATAATAGATAATATATAAAGTTTTACTGAAAAAACATTTGAAATTTATTTAGGAGGTTTTAAAGATTGTGCAAATGAAATTTGACAGTTTTCGGACAAGAAAAGTATTTTTAATTTCAATATGAAAATCAATTTGCACTCAGAACAGTCAACATTTTGACTCCATATGTTCATGAAGAAAGTTTTAGTGAAAATACTTCATTGAAAATTCAGATTTTTTGTCTACAAAATACTTAATGTTTACTAAAAGCTTTTGAAATTTTGTGAAGATACATAAAATATCTTAGAAGTTACAGTATGAAAACTGTAAAGGTCAATTTGGGGGTCACAAACTCAGCCGATTTGACTGAGCCTATAGTGAGAGTGTTAATGGAATTTGCTAATTTATTAATCAGTTATATTCAATGCTCATACATGATCGATTAACTTAGTTAATCACACAACTCTAATTACTATTTAATACATAGATTATTATATTTCTTTTCAGCATTTTGGCACTTTGTACGTAACCACTTGAACAAACATGAGTATGAAAGATATATGTTGTTGAAAAACATATCGACTGATATTGGAAGAGGACGAGCTTGGCTGAGATCTGCATTGAACGAACACTCTTTGGAACGAAACATGCATATGTTTCTTGCAGACACATCTGTTATTAGGTAAGAAATTAGTGTTGTATGTTACAAGTTTATTATATCTGATATTTAATGGTTTAAGATGAAATAGAAATACATTACATCTGTTTTTATTTGTATTTTCATATTGCAACTATAGTATTAAAGTGAAGTAGAATACCCAAATAAAGACTAAAGATGCAATAATTCAATTAATGACTTAATACAAAACTAAAAAAAACCCAGCCCTGTCAACATTCTACAACTATACCTCCTGCAAACCCACAATTGTTTTTTCCCTTGACAAATTCACTGATTTAAAAGAACTTAGAAATAAGGCTGGCATCATTGTTACTTGTCCTGACAAAGGTAATGGTTCGTCTTTGTGGATAGAAAAAAGATACTTATTCCTTTTTTTGTATTATTCATATTTTTTTATAGAAAAAAATTAATTAGTCGTTTACATTTAGTAAATAACAAAATGGAAATTATTTCTTCAAATATTTGATGCTCAAAACACAGAAGTATGACAATATATACTTATGTGTATGTATATATATATATATTATATTTAGAAAGCAGGTGTAGATGTATATAGTGTATAGAGCTTAGACTTGTTAGTGACCACTATAACTGTTACTTTACAATGTACAAATACGATGGTACAAGTTGAAGTGGGGGTTCTTGTACGTACTTGGAATAATATACACCCATAGTCAGTACACATCATAAATGTATCTCTACCTACACATACAGAACAGTGGAACAGTATATACCCATAGATACACTGTCAGTATACACCATAAATGTATCTCTACCTACACATGAAGAACAGTGGAACAGTATATACCCATAGATACACTGTCAGTATACACCATAAATGTATCTCTACCTACACATGAAGAACAGTGGAACAGTATATACCCATAGACGCACTGTCAATATACATCATAAATGTATCTCTACCTACACGTACAGAACAGTGGAACAGTATATACCCATAGACGCACTGTCAGTATACATCATAAATGTATCTCTACCTACACGTACAGAACAGTGGAACAGTATATACCCATAGACGCACTGTCAATATACATCATAAATTTATGTCTACCTACACATGAAGAACAGTGGAACAGTATATACCCATAGAAACACTGTCAATATACAT
>NW_013667322.1:164021-178328 GCF_000517525.1 Limulus polyphemus | reverse complement strand
ATGTATATTGACAGTGTTTCTATGGGTATATACTGTTCCACTGTTCTTCATGTGTAGGTAGACATAAATTTATGATGTATATTGACAGTGCGTCTATGGGTATATACTGTTCCACTGTTCTGTACGTGTAGGTAGAGATACATTTATGATGTATACTGACAGTGCGTCTATGGGTATATACTGTTCCACTGTTCTGTACGTGTAGGTAGAGATACATTTATGATGCACATGGGACAGTGCGTCTATGGGTATATACTGTTCCACTGTTCTTCATGTGTAGGTAGAGATACATTTATGATGTATACTGACAGTGCATCTATGGGTATATACTGTTCCACTGTTCTTGTTCTGTACGTGTAGGTAGAGATACATTTATGATGTATACTGTAAAGAACAGTGGAACAGTATATACCCATAGATACACTGTCAGTATACATCATAAATGTATCTCTACCTACACGTAAAGAATAGTGGAACAGTATATACCCATAGATTCACTGTCAGTATACATCATAAATGTATCTCTACCTTCACATAAAGAACAGTGGAACAGTATATACCCATAGATACACTGTCAGTATACATCATAAATGTATCTCTACCTTCACATAAAGAACAGCGGAACAGTATATACCCATAGACGCACTGTCAATATACATCATAAATGTATCTCTACCTTCACATAAAGAACAGTGGAACAGTATATACCCATAGATACACTGTCAATATACATCATAAATGTATCTCTACCTTCACATAATGAACAGGGGAATAATATATATACCATGGGTGGGCAACCACATTTTTTTCCTGGCCATGTATGTAGCCAGTTGATCACAGAAATGGCCACACTATCAATACAACAAAAATTTTTGCTAAATAAATTTATTTCAGGATTCTAATGACAGTCAAGGTCAATTATAAACACAACACAAAAGTACAAAAAAATACTTTTTAAAGTTACAAAAGCATGAAATTTTATTGAGAGATTTGGCATTCTTTTCCTCTTACCAGCTAAAAAAAAACACTCGATAATTCTACGAGTTGGCCACACATTTTTGTGAAATGAGCACACATGGTCATTGGCCAATGGGCTGCCCAAATAGTGTATATATACACCCATAGATACACTATGTAAATATACTTGCAACATTATAAATGTATTACTAACTACATGTAAGGAACAGTGGAACAGTACATGTCTGTGTAAATATATTTGAAACATTAAGTGTGTCACTACCTACACATATAGGACAGTATAAATCCCAGCTTTACACTGTCATTAGTATAAGCATGAGATTTTTCACTTGTCATTTATCTTCATTTCAAGTCAATATTATGAAAACTGGGCTTTCTTAGCTGATGAAGAAAGAAGCAGCATGCTACCTACCATGTCTGCAGGTAAGAAGGTTATATATCACATATATAATAAAGCAAACAATGTACTTTGGTCTAAAAATATTTTTCTAATAATGAAACACTGAAGTATTCTTTATAATTTAAGTTTTAGCCTCTTGTGAAATATATTCTTTCCATGAACCACTTGTCACTTTGTTTCTTATCACAGAAATAATGGGCATAAACCTAAATTTATTTTACAGTTCCATATTATTTTTGATGAGATATATAGAAGTTTGTATCATTACATAATGTATGTATAGAGATTTTAGTTATCTTAATAGGTTTGATGTTTAAAAATGTTTATACAATAACATTCTAAAGTTGGATTTTTTTATATTTTATACTGTAACCTTCAAATGTTGAATTTTTTAAAAGTTTATGTAGCAGCCTTCACCAGTTAGAGTTTTGGGATATTTATACAGTAGCGTACACAAGTTGGGTTTTTAAAAAGTTTATACAAGAGCCTTCATAAGTTGATGTTTTTTAAAAAAAGAAGTTTATACAGTAGTAGCCTTCACAAGTTGGTGTTTTAAAAAAGGCTTATACAGTAGCCTTCACCAGTTGGAGTTTTGGGATATTTATAGAGTAGCGTACACAAGTTGTGTTTTTAAAACGTTTATACAGTAGACTTCACAAGTTGTGTATTAAAAAAGTTTATACAGTAGCCTTCACAAGTTGAAGTTTTGAAATGTTTATACAGTACCCTTCATAAGTTGAATTTTTAAAAAGTGTACAGTAACATTCAAAACTTGGAGTTTTGAAAACTGGAAAGAGCATGAGTGAAAAATCAACACAAAATGGTGTTACCATATAAGTTGTATTTCTATCAGATGTGTTGTGGCTGATGCACCATCAAGTTGGTCCAGTGTTTCCTTGGCAAATTATTAAAGTTTAGTTATGAAAAAGATTCTAGAACCGTATTTTGTAGTACCTTCATATATTATGGTTCATTTCTTTTTAAGTCATAGTTGTAGAACTGTTTTCAGGGTATTACTCTATCAGAACAAAATTTTATATACAATCTACACCTAAATTTATTGTAAATTAATAACCAAGTTTGATCAAGATCAATTCACTTGTTTCTCTGTATTGATCCAAGAAAGTGAATGATGGAAATATTTGACAAAATAACTTTAGAACCTCAGTGCCCTATTGCAAAACCTTTGAATTTGCTGTTGCTGAATATGCTGGTAACACAAACCATATTTGACTGGGCTAGAATAAAAAAAATCAGTGAGAAGTTATATTTTTTTCAGAAATATTTTCATTTTACTTGTGCATTTCAAAATCTACATAAAAAAATAATTTTCAACTATATCTTTAAGTTATTCTAAGAGTGCCATAATTTTTCAGAACACTTGCTTCATAAAATTTAAAAATATTCATACACACTTATAAATATAACTTTTACAATATTGCTGTTATCATTTATTTTTTAATAAAGAAATTAGTTTTATATTTTTTTTCTATGTTTATCTAATACTTCGTGTATTGCAAAACATGGGCACTTGTTGACTCTGTGAGATTTGGAGCTAGTAAGTCAGGTTTCAAATCCAAGTAATATCACAAAATATTCCTCACACTTTAAGCACTGGAGGCATTTTAAGAGTGACAGTCAATCCCTTAATGTTGTTGGTAAGGTTCTACTGACAGGCTACCTTCTCTCTGGTTAGTAATTGAAAATTAGGTACAGTAGCAGAAAGCCTTAGTGTATTTGCCATGAAAACAAAATACAGATTTACTAAAATATGTTTATTACTATGTCTCAAGTAATTTTTCCGTTATAAATTATACCTGAATATTAAAGGTTTACCTGTGATTTATGTATGGATTGAAGTTCTAGGATTATAAGAGTGATCTGAGACAGAGTAATTCTTGAGAGAGAAGCAACTATTGGGTATCAAGTCATTTGATGCTATATTTTTCCTTACATTGTGTATGTGTATAATGAAATAAAAACTTTAATAAACTATTTTTCCCTGATAAAAAAAGTAAATAACAGATATGATTGATTACTATCGGGAAACTTCATGTGGTAAGAATTTTCTTACTAACCTTTATTATGTAGTACTAGGAATGACATTGCTAGCATTGATAGTGTATTTTTATGGAACTGTGTTCTCCATACTCTGACTAGTGTTTTTATGGTTTCTCTGTTATATGATTTATTGTAGAATAACAAGAGAGTAATATTTTTATTATTGTACTAATAAGAAATAGTCAGTATATTTGTCACAGAAATCTTCTTAATTTAAGACTTTGCTCTTGTATCAGCACTCTTTACTATTATCTATCATCAAGATTCTGTGTTTTTTTTCATGTATGTTTTTCTAGCTTCCACTGTATTTTAAATTTTGAGTTTGTGTTTTTTATGTGAGAATTGAATTACTTTCTATCAACTATTCTTCATAGTCTACACTGTTATTTCTTTAATAAAAGATTTAGTTTTGTTCATCAATGAGTCGGCTTTGTAATTTGTTACCTAACATTTTATGAGGTATTGGGGGGAATATTTTTATATTCAGCATTTGATGATTTCTCATCCAAATACACAACAAATATTGACTGTGTTTCTGCAGTATTAAATCAAAGTTCCTGGGTGTTAGGCTTGTCATTCTTGTGTAATTTTAGTCAAATATTATTCAGAAGAGGAAAATAGCAAATGCACATTTATTTATTAATCTGAAACTCCAACTCTTTAGATAAATTTAGTGTAATGTTAATAATATTTTCTGTGAATCTGTAAATGTTATTATATGTTGTGATGAAATAAAATGTCTTTATGTAATGCTGGAGGTAGACTATTGCTCTTAATCTTCAGATATATATATATATATAAATATACATGCATACTTTTGTGTGGGGTTTCACATATTAATTTAATTGAAAAACTTGTCACCCAAGCATAGAGCTTAGCCACTAAAGAGTAGATGTAAATTGAAATCCTAACTGTGCTGTATAAAAAATGTCCATTTCAGAACTACTCAGTAAAAAAAAAGCAGAGTAAGAGCCAAACCATAAAACATTGTAATAAGGTAGAAATTAGTTAATTGATAGCATGTGTGTGTGTTGTTCAGACATCTAAGCATTACATTGTTTGGATTCTGACCATCCCAGTCTTAATGTAATACCTGTTGTTGTTGAGTAAACAAAGGTCAAGAAATTATCCAATTGTTGTAACATCTTTTAAAATTACAAATCATGTATTCTGAGTACATGATAAAGACTGCTTTAAGGGTTTTTGGATAGTAAAAGTTTCAGTAGTGTGTTTGATGCATTTTACAAGGAATAATATATTTGAAGCTGTCTGATGTAAAAACTGATCATGGATGTATATATGTTGCACATAATTTTAATCGTGTTGCTGCTGTACTTACGTGAGGTGTAAAAATGCTTGTTTTAGAAGCAGTGGTAAATGTTATTCTAAACATTTTCTTATGGTTGAATGTATTTCTTGAAATGTTCTACCTACAATACATATTTTAAAGGCTATTGTGGTATTTTGAATTATTTTTGTTGTGTGCTGTAATACATTAATGTTCTGTAACTTTACATTTTAAAGTAGTAAATGTTGCTGTTTCTAAATATGGTTAATCTTTATGTATTATTTATTTCCTTTCATTCATAATAGGTTTGGGGTCTGTTTTGTTTGCCATAAACATTGACAATCCAGACTTGAACACGTCTCGCACCATTGTACAGAAAGAACCACAGCTATCTTGTACCGAATCACAGCATGTGAAACTCAATGTAGAACCTCTGCCAGTTGTTGTAAAGTCTGTTGGACGAGTACCAGGTGGGTTTTACTGTTCTCTGAAATCATGAGCTCTCTTTCAAATTGTATTAATGATTTTCAAAGTATTTTGGAATTTTATTATTAGTAAGAAGTTTGTCAAGAAAATGAATTAAAAATAATAATTTATTCAATTGGTTCATTACTCTTGATAATATTTTTCTTAGTTAAATTTTTTACTTGTGAAAATGAAAAAAGAATTGTTTTATTATACTTGAAATGGTGACTCATTAAAGAAGTACACTTGAAAATGTCCTCACATTTTATGGTATTAGCAAGACATTCATTGTATATCTTGTTTGTTTTTTTTCTTCAAAATCCTGAAGTAATTTTGTTTTATTCTACAGTTTTAGATAACTTGTCTGAATGGTTATTAATCAATGATATATAACCTTGAAACAAGTATATTCACCTGTCTTGCTGAACCTTCACTTGTAAGAATCATCCTTAGATATTTTTTGTGGAAGTTTAAGATAGTTCTTATTCACTCTTGTGAAAGTTTAAATCTCATCTTTATCACTCAAAACAACATTGAAGTCATCCGAAAATCTAAAGTTGTAGTCAGTAACTATGCTTAGCCTGTACATGCACTAGTTTTTCTGGGTATATCACGGCATTATTGCAACTCATATAAAACAGCTATTATTAGTAAAGTGTCACTGTATACATCTAAAGGAGGATATAATGTCATCTATGGATAATGGTTGTTTGTCCATCCCCAAATGTACAGGTGTGAATTGTCAGGTTTGTAGCATACCATAAAGTTTCAGCTTGCTTCATCTTCATGTAACTTCATCAGCCAAAATTCCACTCTAAAGCTGTTTTATGTGATTTTATTTAAATCTTATGGATGTTATAGGTAGAAGTTGTTTCTCCATTCACAGGTTGAACATGCTTTAACTGTACACTTTCTAAATATTGTAACATTTCAACTTGCTTACACATATCTTCTTGCCTTGAGATGTTATATACCATCATTGAAAGAGAATAATTATCTTGATTGTTTCTGAGGGTATAGATAGTGTTTGTTTGTACAAGCCAAGGTTATACAAACTTTAGCTAGTATTCTCTGATGATGTAATACATAGTGACATAAAAAACTTACTGCTGCTCGTATTCAAAAGTAGAATTAGTATTCTGAAGCATGTGAAGAAAATTGAAACTTAAACATCCTTAATATGAATACTTGTGTTATTGGTATGCGCATAAAATCAAGGATTTGATATTTTTCAATAAACATCTTTTCTTATGCATATGTATGTATGTGTGTGTGGGTGTGCTTATCATCTTTCAGATGCTAACCACAGTTCCATGTAATACCTACAGTTTGGCATTGTTATGAACTTCATGGAAACTATCTGTGTGTGTGTGTGTGTGTGTGTTAAACTTGTGTTTGCTAGTTTATACAGATGTATTAATGGAAACCAATAGGGATATATTAACTAAAGTTATCATACTGTTTTTTCTTTATGCTGAAGTAGTGATGCTAGAAGGTTTGTACAAGTTATAGGGTGTGGTGATTTAGCCTCTTTTATTAGAGGAGGTGGGGTGATTTGTTTAGATTTCATTACAGTTTATGCCAGTGATATTGATATATAGCTCAGTCACTTAACAATAACATTTAATAATTTTAGTTTTATATAATATTTATCTTAATTTGAGTTACAGATTTTGATGGTAATTGTCATGCTCTGCCTCAGTAGCTCAGTAATAAGCTTGAAGTCTTATAATGCTAAAATTGAGGTTTGATCCCTGTGGTAGCACAGTGCAGCTATCCCATTGCAGAATGACTGTAGATTGTTAGAGGCAATCATAATTATTTGCCCTAAACAACTTCAGGCTCATAACATTTTACTTCTGTTGTCATTTAATATTATTGTTTTATTGCTTTTTGAATCTTGTATTACTAGTGTAATAAAGCAGTAAATCATCCAGTGAGAGCATAGTGCAAGTTACAGTAAACAAAGTATTGAATTACATTATGGATGGCAGCTGCTTGCATGCATTTCTCATAGAAAAATGTTAATTTTTTTCATTTACATTTTCTTATCTAACCTAATAAGTTTTTAAATTTTACATTGTTACTTTTATATAATTAAATAAGAATATACAACAAACAGGAAATTTAGTAATTACGTCATCTTTTGCTGTTGAAACAAAACAACCTAAGTCTACTTTTTTGTAACAGTGGAAATGAATATTTATTTCAGATGTGCAATTTAAAAAACAAAATATTAGCATGCACAAAAAATAGAATGTCATAAAACTATTATAATTTAACTGCCATTTTTAACTAAGCTGTAAATTAGTTTAAAAATTCCTGTACGTGGTCAAGGTGAACTCCATGATAGCAAGTAATACAACTGAGGTCAGGAATTTCAAAATCTGTCTTCTGGAATGAGGTAGCCTTATAGGAATTGGGTAAAATGGAATCTTTTCTATCTATTGGTTATAAATAATCCAATAACAAGTCTCAGAGAGAATTATTGACATTTTTTTGAAAAACAGGATGTGATAGGAGAGTGTGATTGTGGGTTTAACTGTTTTTTTTTATATCTCGGTAAAGCAAGAAGCTTGGAGACTATAGATTTACAGTATGGCTTTGCATTATCTGTACTGTAAGTGTGTAATTTGTCCCAAATTCTGCAAATCAAATAGGGGTAGGAAGAAAATCTGAAACGGGCAGTTTGTAGCAAATAACTGTTATATGATACAGAGAAGTGAAGATTGATAATTTATTTAAACAGTATTAATATTTGAATTATAAAATATATTTTTGATATAACTTTGTAAAAGGGCTGTGACATGCTCACTTTGACCTCCCACCATACACATAGGGTTAAAAAATCAGTGGAGTGACATCATTTGTGTGCTACAAATTTCTCTTTTTTTGAAAAGTCTAGTTGCTTTTAAAAGAATGATTGTATATGCAGTTTCTACCAGTTATATTTAGATTGTGTTTTGTTTATTCTTCTGTTACATTTTGTTTTATTGCTTAGTCTCATAAACTTCATATTTTTAATCTTACAAAAACTGTTTTGAATCTAAAGGCAGTGTCTTGTTTTAACACTAGGTAACAAAACTGCTGTAAGTAACATTTCTTTAAACAACCTTTTTACTACTACCACAGAAAATAGAAAAAAGAGAAGGAAAAAACCAGTTGCTCAGGTTGTGTCTTTTGATGATGATGAGGTCAAGACAGAGGATGAAAGGTTAATTTTTTTACTTATTTTAGTTTACCTGAAAATTTACTAAATTCATATTGCTTTTAGTATCTCTCAAAGTCTGTGGGCATAAAACATTAAAGTATATAATTTCATATTTAAAAGTTCACTTACCATTAAAAATGTGAAACAGATATATTCATTTTGCAATTAATATATAATTTTGACTTTTTAACTGCAAATGAATGCCAGAATGATCATAGTTAGATAAAGCTTCAGGAACTGGTAAGATATCTGTTACTAATTGGTTTGTCAACTAACTGTTTGATGATACATGGGTGACTGACAGGCTTAAGGTTTGAACAGGTATCCTTTAGGTGACATTCCAGGTGATGGACACTAAATTTCTGTCTAATAGATATAGATGATTGGTACTAATTGGTTAGCTGACAGACTAGATGATTGACACCAAATTCTTTAGTTGGCAGACTAAAGTATAAATGATTGAAGTATAATTCATACTATGAAGCACTGATTTGAATAACTTAGACATTTTATATGATGAAAAAACTTCCATAAACTCAAGAATAAGATTGTTTATTTCACTCAATATTTTTTTTCTACTTCTTAAAGAGTGACGTAGTACTTACACTGCTAGATTCACAACGCGTAACAGACTATGCCATTCCAAAACCTTGTCGCACACAAAGCTATCTCAAGCCTTGTTTGCTCTGTAAGCATTGCTAAGAACATTTTTGTCACCAGTCTTTATACCCCATCAGTTTCATGCCATTTCTGAACATATACATTTCATATGACTACACTCCACCAATAGTATTGCACAATTTTTCTTGATTGGCACACCATTGTTTAGACCTGTTAAGTTTTTCACGTGTGGCTACCATTTATGAACGTGTTTTTTTGTCATTCCAATTTGTTTTTCAACAGTTTTATTTTACTGTGTTTGCATTCACACGTTCCAACAATTTAAAGAAATCGTAGTATGAACTTGCAATTAATGTAAGTGATGATTTCCCAGGAATTGGGTTCGACTTTATCTGCTGAGGAAGTACAAGCCTTAATTCATAGGGTGCTTGATTCGTATATTTAGCCAGCAATTTCTCCTCTTTTCATGTGACAATTTTTCTGAGAAAGAATAAAAACAATGAATAGACATTTTGGACTCTCTTTTTTTCTGGCACCTTCCACCTGTTGCTGTACCACCACATCATTCTTTTTGGGGAAGAATTGTTCATCTTCCCAAGGGATTTGTGGTAAGTTTTTCAACATGTACACCTGGTTGATATACCTGTGGTAGACACGGTTCAAATGCCCTTTGTGTGGCTTTGCACTTATTTACACATGGGAGAATAACGTATTTCATGTCATCTAAGTTATTTTAGATGAATTGTAAATTAGATGTTGATTATTACTTTATATATTTTGTAAATTTAATCATTTTGCACATTTCTTAATGATTATGTACTTTGTAGACTGCAAATTTCATGATTTTGTTAGTTTGTTATTAATAAGTACTTTACCTAGGTATGTTTAGATTATGTGTCAGTTACATATCATTACTACTAGTAACATCTAATTCATTGTCCTATTTGAGTAATTTTTTTTTGTCATTGTTCACTATGTGCCTTCTCATCCCCATTTTCATCAGTGAAGGACTTAATTAAGTGTCCTTTGTTGTCTAAGTTAACTTAGAGGAACTGTAGATAAAATATTGTTTATTAATGTGTTTTCTTGGTAATTTTCATGTGTTTACATGTTTATTATTATCATTACACTCTTTGTGGACTAGGTACATTTAGATAGTTTGTCCATTTCATATTTATAAGTACCTTGTTAAGTAGGTATGTTTAGAAAGTTTGTTCTTTGCGTATCATTACTATTAATAACATATAATTTGTTGTTCTATTTGAATTTTTTTTTTGTCAATGTTATCTATGTGTCTTCTTGTCCCCATTTTCAGCAATGTAAGACTTAATTCAGTGTCCTTTGTCTTCTAGGTTAATCTTAATGACTGGTAACTCAGATATTGATTATTTATATGTTTTCTAGATAATTTATGCCTGTTAGCATGTTCATTATTATTACATACTTGTGGAATAGATAAATTTTGATGGTTTGTCCATTTGATATTTATCAGTCCTTTGTTAACTGGGTATATTTTGATAGTTCTTACATCACATATCATTACTGCTAGTAATATATAATTCATTGTTCTATCTGATTTTTTTTTTCTATAAGTGTTAACTATGTGCCTTATCATAGTAATTTGGGACTTGAAATATTTGCTTTGTTACATCACTAATAGGTTCATTTATTTCCCGTTCATAGGGCTCAGTGGGGCTTTTGCTCCTTCATATACACTTGTGATCCTAGAAACCTCAATTTCTTCTGATAATCTACAATTCTGTGTTCCTCCCAACAGTGCCCACTTTGTCAATAACTATTTATTGCTCTAAGTCAAATTTTCCATTCAGGGCCATTCCATTTGGACCAACCTCGGCTCTCTAAGTGTTTTGTCAGGGAGTACAAACTCTTGCCCAACATATTCACATAATAAGTCTTTGTACTCTTCCTTCTAGGGATGACTAGCTCCTACCTGATTCCTCCTATTCACAGTCCTGAGACTACACTCCTCTGTTCCTACAGGATCCAGAATGGATGGGATTTCTGATGTCAGGGTGGAAGTCCATTTCTTCTTTCCAGCATCAGTCAGTCACAGCCTTTTCCTCATATTTGGATTGGGAGCGAGCACTTCACACGTCCCTCACCTCTTCTTATGGCTCGAGGTGTTCAATCTCTTTGGTGATATGGGCTTCCTTGGACGTTCTCATTACCATGGGTCAGGCTCATATGTATTCGCCTAAATATCTGAATGAAGACAACCACAAGCAAGGAAGAGAAGGAAATAGATCCAGAGGACAAGGAGGTAGATGGAACAGGAAAACAAAGGTTTAAATGGTGGGCAAGAAAGCATAATAGATGATGCTGAAAACTCAATAGGTAATTCAAAGGAATGGAAAAGGAGGGAATGGGTAGGGGAAGACAAAAACCAGATAAAAACTGGAGAAACAGAAGGATGTTGACAAAGCTGCTCAATAGCTAGACACAGACAAAATGGACAAGCCTCTGTCAAATAACTAGGTGAAGAATAGGGAAAGATGAGGAACGGAAGAGTGGAAAGGACATAATCCATTGTGAAGAGACCAAAGTCGGAAGGTATACAATCATCCAGGGTGAATGGATGTGGAAGAAGGTCCACTTGATCGGGAAAGGAAATATGAAATACATGGAGTCAGTCCCTGGACTGAGACAATGAACCTGAGAAAGGCCATGAATGAAGACAGAGAGTGGCGACATCTGTGGAACAAGGAACCACTCCTAGAGGAGAATCTAGTTGGGAGAAAATAACTGATCCACTACCAGGAAAAAAGGCAAGCAAATACCACATTTTGGTGACTGCAGGCCCAGACAGGAGATCCAGGAACTGAAAGCACAAAGACCTGGAATTGGTACTCCTTGGCTCAGTGATATAAGTGACCACTGTAGAGATGACAGAATGTACTATAACCACCATCTCCCATAGGAGACCTAAAATCACTTGGGAGTAGAGGTAAGAACCACCCAACCCTCTAAAGATGAGTACACGAACCGATGTAAATCCAGATGAGGTGGAGTAAGCAGCACTCCCACTGTAGTCCAGACACTGTTAACCACACAGCCAGGGGTCCAAAAGAAATTCCACTAATCAAGGGGTGTCTACTAAAGTTTTTTATATTACCTGCATTCTTTACCATTCCTCCTATGTCATCCTCTATCCTGACCAGTCCTTCCTCCCTTGGACCTATGTTGCCATTTCAGGTGGTTTGGCTTTCCCACCCATTTCCTCACCTTCCATTTCCCACCTGTCTCCCATTCCTATTCCTGATCAGTTTCCTGGTCTGGTTCACCCCTTAAAGAAGTATGAGATACATACTGCCTCATTTCCGGGTTAACATTCCCAACCTTTTATTCCTTGAAACCCCTCCATTTCCCATGGTCTGTCTCCTGTCACGCTTTTTTTCCACCTGTCCTCCCATTCCTATCACTGATTGGTTTTGTCATCAGGTTCACCCCTTAAGGAGGTATGAGATATATATTTCCTCATTTCAGGGATAACATTCTTGACCTTTTATTTCCTGGAATCCTTCTGTTTCTCTTGCTGTGACCCCTGTCACGCTCACTGGTTGGGTTCGTTTACTCATTTGGCTAGCGTATTTGGTTGTATCCATGGAAGGTAACCATTTCCACACCGTTCTTTTCATCAGATTCATCACATCACTATATCCTTGGCTGCAACAATTTGATGTCCATTGAAGGGATTGTTCAGGCTGGAATGGGGACTAATACCTTCATCATTCATTATCTGCATAACCTGACTGTATCTTCCTCTAGTAGGTATCATCGACCTCCCATTGCAATTATACACACATAAGTTCACCTTTGATTGTGTTAGTTTGATCACTTCCTTTCTTTTATGTTTTCTTTTCAGCTTCCCTAATTGTAAAATCTAGTTTACAGATCCCACCTTGTGTTGGGTATTGCCTGGTTAGGAATACCTTGCCTCAAACCCACACTAGTTTAGAGTAACTGTAGAGATCGGGTGTTTCTATAAGACCACTGGCCACTTACCCAGTGGTGTGCATGTGTGTGTGTGTGTGATCTCAATACCAATCAATTTGAATTTATAGTGGGAGTCCTAACTACTCCCTGTTCCCAGTCGCTGGAGTGGTAGACCATGGAGGCTTCCTCCCAAGTGAGTTTTGATATTTACTTTATAATACTCATGATTATCAACTCAGTGAGAAAAGGGTGAAGCTGGTTAAAGTACTTCTAGACAAAGTAATTTGTTCAATTTATCATGCATTTCTCGTAGATGATTTTACTAGACAAAATAACTTATTTGATTTATAAAAGGCATTTCCCCTGGATGTTTTTGCATGGGCGGACTGCACTTGACAAAATAAATTAATCAATTTATGGAGAGCTTCTCCATTATGTTTTTGCCCAGGAGGACCACACTTGACAAAATAACTCAATCAATTAAGATACATTTCCCCTGGATGTTTTTGTTTGGGTATACCTCACTAGACAAAATATCTTATTCAATTTATAATGTGCTTCCCCTGGATATTTCTGCCTTTGTAGACTGCACTGGACAAAATACCTTAATCAATTTTAAGGTGTTTCCCCTGGCTGTTTTTGCCCAGATGGACCTCAACAGAACAACTACTTTAATCAGTTGTTATCATCAAACAACCTACTTGCACTTCCTCTGGATGTTTTTTGCCCAGGTGGACCTCTCTAGACAATTACCTTAATCAACTGATGTTTTCAGGTTTAGATTACATGGCCCTCATGCCCTAGCCACATGTTGTTTTTCTGTTTTTCACACTATCACAATATCAGGAACAATCCTGTGACAAACGGAACATCCAACCCTACCATCTCTTGTCCACTGCTGTAAGTATTATTACGGCATTCATTGTGCATGTTTTTCCATTCTGCCCCCCTTTGTGTTAATTTCCTGTGTCCTGGGAGAAGAGCATACCTGTTCCAGAAGTAGTGTGGTACCACACTGGTGAGCTTCGTTTTCAACTCATAGCACACATGTTCATTCTAAGTGATCACTTTCCACTTGGTTTGAAACTTACATGTCAAAACTGCCCCCTTCACCTTTGCAATGTGGGATTCTAGCTTTGTGTGAGGTAAGACATTTTAGAAGTTAACATTTTCTTACACTGAAATGTCTAACAAAATGAATGTAGATGTGCAGCCTAAATGTAAAATTAAAAAACATTTGTATATTGATATAAAAAAGAGATAGTGAACATAAAATGAAAAATGAAGTTAACTAGAGGGGGGGAAAAAATTGTATATATATATATATAC
>NW_013667322.1:160787-163021 GCF_000517525.1 Limulus polyphemus | reverse complement strand
AAAAATATTTTGGGGGTGCTTAACTTTTTTTCCAGGTGTATATATATATATATATACACACAATCATAATGACCATCCTATATCACAATTAACTTGTGGCTTAAATTTCAAAATAGTTAAAGTTTTTTTTATATTTATGGTACAAAAAGTTAAGTGCCTGTAGTAAGGATTTCTATTTGTAAAGGGCAGTCAGATGTTGGTCTTTCATGTTTTTCTGTATAATGGCACCTTTGTTGAGTTGATTTAAGGCTTATATGTGTTCAACAAAATTGTAGTATAATGCACGAGTTCAATTTACTTTATAAATATGATTTTATTGTGCTTTTATCTCCTACTCCTGCATCTTTGGTGAAGTGTTTCTTTTTCTGGATTTTATGCAGAATATGTATTTGATTTAAAGGTCTTTCAGGTTTTTATCCAAGTCTTTTTGGTAATCCTGACCTTTTTATCACTGATATTAAGTCTCATTTAAGTCTGTCACTAATATATATGGGATAGTCCAACTTGCAAAGTTGTTTTTCATCCTGTTTACTTATAGTGAAAGTTTCCATTTTAATTTTCTTTGAAGCACTTTTGAATGGATCAGAGATAAACTGAGAAACCATTCAATTTAAGCATATGTTGTAGATTTGTCAGCCTCTTGAGTTTGCTTTGTTTAGAAGTACAAACATCTTCACAACTTGTCCTGTGAAAGCTATTTTTTCACATGATGGTGATATGAATATGAGTGTAGGAGAATCAGTATGGAAGAGAGCTTTTTCTATACACTTGTTATAAGTTTGCAAAGAAGACATCTAGGAATCTGATTTGGCTGCTTCTTGCCAAGTGTTCTAGAGTAAAAGTTATATTTGTATGTAAGCTGTGAAACATTTCCAATCTGTGTAAGGAGGAAAGCTGAATACCAAATATATCATCTATATATCTTAACCACAACACAGGTTTTTACCTTTGGTTTGGATCCATATTTACGGAGAAGAAAAAAGAAGTCGCTATGGGAAACAAAACTACGGTAGTTTTTGCTATAATGTTCATGCACATGTTAGAAAATAAATTAACTTAATAAGGTAGCTATACGAATTACTAATTATCATGCCCCGATCATCCCAACTGAAGTGTGGGGAGATTTGCAAGATCAGATGATGCATGAAACTTACCACTTCTGATATAGTTAAAAGTACAGGACTTCCTCATATAAATGTCTCCATTTTTGACTATAACAGAAATCAAGGCACAATATTTTAGCATTTCAGAGAAAGAGATACCTTTAGTGTTGAATCTTATTGTTTACACAATACTACTCAATAACAGACTACCAGCCAGACACACTGGAGGTAGTTAAGAAAGCTTAAGAACTTGTTGCTGGAAGTAATGCAAAAATGACATAAGAGCCTTGTTCACAAGCTTCTGATTAAGTACAAAGCTGACGGTACAAGCAAGTATTAAAAGATACAAAATCAACATCTGGCATGTGACACAAGTTTGTTATCACTTGTGATGTACTATATGTCATGCCTACTTAAGTGTCTACAAAAGTCCATGCTATATATTATTGTCATGCTAGTGATGTATCAATCTAATAAAACTTATTCCTTTTCAGTCTAGCCATTTTTCTCTCTACATTCAATACTTATCACTGAAAGTTTATCAGCAATATCAAATACTATACAAAAATGCAAGAAGAACATGAATCTTTTTTGGTATCTCTGCGAACGTTTTAGAATTACACCTTCGCTTTATTCTGAGTAATTCTAAGTTCAACAAAAAGATTGTAAACAGCCTCAGTATGATTGTCTGACAGATCAGGTGATCAATATCATCTGTGAGTAATTGTCTTTTCCACTTCTTATTGTACAATGTTGACTTTGAAAATACACAGTGAAGTATGGTAAAACGAGTACATGTAAAAATATAGATAGAACTTGGCTTATCTATCATTCAGTAAGTTTTAAGAATTGAGCTTTGTATGGCAGTACTGTGTTCAACAATTAATAGAAAGATTGTTAAATAATCTTTGTTAGATGCATGTTGGACCACGTATTTATGCTAAACTGGAAGCAGTCACCATGAATATGATCATTCCCTGTAGATAATATTGTCCTACTAACAATAGAGGAATTACTTGACAGTAAATTCCATTTACAGTAATGAGTCACTGTCATGATTAGTAGCATATATAATCACCTAAATCTAATTATTAATTAGTTAGTTTTTATTTTTTATTTTTTCAAGACACT
>NW_013667322.1:153459-159841 GCF_000517525.1 Limulus polyphemus | reverse complement strand
ATCAAACCATTCCAATAGTGTAAAGTAGGACATTATAAACTGTCTAATCTCCAGCACAAGATTGTAATACAGAGGCTACTAGATAAAAAGAAAATATCATAACTACAGCTGTTCTGGATAATGGATTCCCTAAACACTTGAAAAAATGCAAAATAAAGTGGACAAACATCATGAATAGGCAGGAAAAATATTGCAGACACATTGTTATTTTTCTCTATGGTATAGGTATTTCTGAAAACATACAGAATATATATAAAAACTGAAAGGTAGGATATAACCTAATTAGTGAATAGTGTCTGGTACAAATTAATAACTAATTAATATTAAGACCTAGATAATCATATAGGTTACTAACCATAATAGTGATTCATATCCATTTTTCACAACCATAAGATAAGTAAATACTACAATAATGACCTTTAATGGGCTATAACAATCTTTATGGATTTGATATGTTTAAATTTTGAACAAAGTATGTTAGAATTTATGAGGATTTTTGGTGTTCTTGGTAATTTTTGGTGCAACATGAGAGGGGAAAATATACATCAAAAGAAAATTCTGAAATCTGTGTTAAAAGACAGATTTTCAGTGGTTTGTCTTTATCATATTTGTAATACAATGATAAAAATCAAGTTTTCTTTTCTGTTCAAAAGGATTAGTCAAGAAAAATTGTATTAAAATTTCATGAGACTACATTTATTATTCATTTTAATAATACCTAAATTAAACTGTGAGTCTTTAGTAGGCTGTGTATAATTTTATCTGTAACTGTACTTCATTGATAAAGTGATAATGAGCATTGAAGTTTATCTGTAGTACACACATTTTAAAAATTTTATATTATATTGTGAGGTTAATTGTAGCATTATTTAATTTAATACATATGAATTCTGTTTGCTGTCTTAAGAATGGGTATTACTTTTTAATGTTTTATATCCAGAATTTATAATATTTAAGTTCTAGACTACTGAAAGGTTCTAGAAACTTAATGCATTGTTTTCCTTTTCAGGTCTGTAGAGTGGTCACATGAATGTTATAGTGCTCCACCTACCTGCATGTCATCACCTGTATCGAGCTCAGGAAACTTTCCTGACCTTGACCGACTAAGTACATATTCCAATGTTAGTCTGTCAGTGTCGAACAAGTCATCCCCACATTTGGAAAGAAATGAATCTGATAAATTAAATGATGGTGCAGATGGACAGATGAATCTTCATGCCACTACCAATTCCCAGTCTTTAATTTCTTCCATAGGAATAACTGTCAAAAAGGGTTCTCCCTTGTCTAGTAGTGTGAATATGAGTATGACTAGCAGTGACAGTTCAGGAGATGTTTGTGATCAGCCTTCAGGTTCTGAAAATTCTTTTCCAGTTAATGAGCTTTCCATAAAGACAAAACAAGATGTTGAAGCTAATAATTCTTCAGTGATCATAAGTGATAGTGCTCCAAGTCATACCAATAGTAGGCAGAAAAATGATACCAAAAAATTTATAAAACAGAGTAATCCTTTAGAACCTAAAAGGTATAGGAATCAATTTTTGTCTGAGAAAAATAATGTCTAAGTATTAATACATGCAACATTTAGTACTATAAATTTTAGTTCACTTTTTTACAGAGAATATGCCTCTATAAGATTATCTGAATAATGAAATTTTGGGCACACTAATTATTGTCTTCACTAGGTTAAAGAAACCAAGTGCAAGTGTGTTAAGCTATAACAACATCATTTGACTCTCTGTTAAAAAGTAGATTATTAGTGAGTTGCTGCATAATAAACCATTAAAAGGACATGAAAATAGTTATAAACATAATGAACTGCTCTATACAGAAATACATTGTTAAAAATATTAGACAATTGTGTGAAGATAAATTAAAACTGTTCCTAAACTGTGAAAGTGAAATAAATTTTCTTTGTAATGTTTACAGGATTTTCTTTGTTAGTGTTTATGAATAGAACCTTTCAGCTAAAATTATCTGTTTGGTGTTTTTCATGTGTTAGAGAGGACTTCACCAATGGAAATATTTTGATGCCCATTTTGGGCTCCTCAGAATTCAGTGTCCCTTTAATCCCATTGTCTCAGGGAGATGACATTCCTTCCGGTAAGAGTTAAGTATTTATACATTGGTTAGTATCTGTTGTTTCAGTAATTTTAGTGTATGCTGAGTTTTACTTAATTACAAATGCAGATTGAAAATCTGAGGAGAGCTTTATGCAAAATTTGCTTATAGTTAAGTATTTTTTGAAATTGGAATGTAATGTGTAGTTTGTTCTACTGTATTAAAGATTCAATATTTTACTAATTAAAATAGAGACAAGAGAGTGGTTAGGATGGAAGCAACTTTAATGTACATTGAGTGTATCATTTTGGTATTCACTTAGTCCATCATCAGTGAAGTCTGAAAACAAGATGCATTAAGGTATAGTACTACAAATGAAGCAAAATCAAAATGGTATTTGTGAACAATGCTCTGGGGATTTATTACATAGACATCTGGCTTCTTCTGGCTCATTCTGAACAGGAATCGGCCAATCACACTCGCAGCTCCTTTTCGTTTTTCCCGATACCGTAGAGTTTTTACTTCCCCTGTCTTTACTATGCTCACGCATTCCTTCTAAATATGTCACCCTTCCAGGCAACCTACCCTTTTGGATTGTGGATTGGGATGTTAATATGGTCCTCCATTCCTTTACCTCCATTTGAACAACTTTCCTTATGATCCATGTTTCATCTTTCCCTTAAACATATTTCTGTCTTCTCTTAGCCTGTGGATGTTGACAGTGTAATTTGTTTGCCATTGACTTTTCATGTACCCTTTATCACCTTACCCATCTTCTCCTTTATCCAGATCGTTCCTTTCTCCCAAAGACCTCGGGATGGTGGTTCCTCCTTTTCTCTTACTTTCCTTCCTTCCATTTCCCATCTTTACCTTCAACCAGATCCGGATAGGCTTCTGTGCCTGGTCAAGGCTTTTCATTGTTATATTGCCCAGAGTGCATGATCCCAACTCTTCATCCCCTGGCAGTTCCCCTCCCTTTGTGATCTTTCACCTTCTACCCTTACCAATTACGTCCATCTTTTGGTTCAATTGGCCTATTCCTCCCTATATTCTTCCTCCCAAAATTTGTTCAAGGTGTCCTCCCATCAGACATCTCACTTTTTCCATTGCTTCTTGTCTTCATTGTCCAGTGGAGGAGATTCTGATGTCCAGCATGTGGACCACACCCACTATCTCCATAATATCGTGGTTTCCTCCTTCTCAGGGTTTTGTCTGCCACCTGTGACCATTCTTCAGACTTTGATGCAACTGTAACTAGTAAGTTTTTATTCATACTTTCTTTTCAGGGGCCTTTCTCTATTTCTTTATCCCATGGATCCTGCTCTGTGGCTATTAGTGTCTGACCAGGTATTTTTTAACTTGAAATCTGCTATGTTTAGCCATGTTGATTCATCCTTTATCTTCCATGACTTTGCCTGCTCACTTTTGAGATGAGGTGTTCTACAAGATCGCATGACCTCGTGATATTTTGTTTCATAAACATT
Source organism: Limulus polyphemus (assembly GCF_000517525.1). Classification (NCBI taxonomy): domain Eukaryota; kingdom Metazoa; phylum Arthropoda; class Merostomata; order Xiphosura; family Limulidae; genus Limulus; species Limulus polyphemus. The sequence goes on along the minus strand of NW_013667322.1, from coordinate 156,299 downwards.
ATGCCTGTCGTAGACTGTACCACCCATGGACTGCATGGGTAAAGCAGAAGGAGATTACTGCCCATCCCCACCATACATTGAGTGAATAACTTGGTATGGTCTGCTTTTCACAATAAGATCTTGTGGTCACCCATTGCACTGTCTCCAGTGATGACATTCCTCCGGACTCTCCACTGTATTGTCACCCTCCTTTCTTCAAGTGGAGTAGGGGAATTTTTACCACTTTCCAGTTCCAAGCCGTTGGGGTGGTTGACCATGGAAGCACCCTGCCGAATGAGTTTCACACATTAACCATTCAGTTACAGAGTTGGGCAGTGGTGTTCTGCAGGTGTGGATGACTTGAGATCCTTCTATTTGTGATAACCAATACCATTGGAGTGAGACATCAGATTACATTTCACCCCTCTGATTGGGAGCCCTCATTCTACCCTCACGTGGATGTCAGTACCCTGTGGGCAGGTTTTGGATTTAGAGTGAACCAATCAACATAAGTTCTCACACAGGTTTTGGGTTATCTATCTTCTTCCCTCAGTTTCCTCCTTCTGTGTTGTGGGTCACAGTGGTGGTGCATGGGATTGTTCCGGTTCTGCCTTCATTCTCGTCCTCTCTTCTTATGGCAATGTTATTGCCATTTGGATGGTTCTGGCCTGTTTCACGGTTGGGAGAGTTGATTACATGTGATAGACATCTTTTCGATACATAATGTCAAGTTCCTGGATTGATACCTTAGAGCTAATCCTCATGTCATACTCGGAAATTTAAGTGGTTCTCAATCCTCCAGTTATTGGGTTTGAGGTGAAAATGGTGTGATCCTCGCACAGATGCCGGGACTCTGTGGTCAAGTTTTCGATGTAGTTGACTTACTGAGTACAGTCCGCCATATCCTAGCCACTCTACACCTAGGGGCTCATCCTTTGTTTACCCACCTTTCTCATTGTGGGATTGAGTTACAGTATATTTCTATGATAATGATCACTTTCCTGCCACATTCTCTCCCACTCAGATGTGCTCCACTCATTTTCTGCCCTTATATCTTATACATTCCACAGTTGGGCAAAGAGTATACCTGGTTCAGAAGTGGTGTGGTTCCCTCTTCTGATCTTTGGATCTGAATCTCTTATTTCCAGGGGTATCTTTCAGATGTTTTTAGGTGTGAATTTTGTCTTTCCTTCACACCGGTCTCTCCTCCTTATCAATGCAGGATTCTAGCTAATCTTCTGAGGAGAGATAAGTACCATATCGGAAGTTGTAATTTTCTTGTACTGAAAATTTATTTCAGATAGGTGCTTTTCTCCACTCACACTTCACACCCTTCCTCCTCATATTTCTCCAGTGCTAACATCTTCTGCCAAACTTCAAAATGACAATTCAGTAGAGTGTAGAAGAAGTCACATGAGCATGTTCCTATTGGTGAGGAAGTGATGCATGATTATTTGCATGAGAGACATGTTGGAATCTTGCAATTCCAATAGGGGGAGCGGAAGGCTTGTAGCATGTGTAAAGAAAAAGTTCACATATAGAGGGCAGTACTTACCAAGAATAGCTAATCTTGTGAGTGAGGGTAAGTACCTATTGGAAATGCATTTTCAGTATAGGAAAATTATAACATATAGTAATTATAAGATCACATACATTGTCAAAACTAAATGCCTCTTGAAAACTAGAGTCTATGAGCATTTAAGAGTTACCTGCAAAAACCAGCATTTACCTCATAAAATCCTGGAGCATGGCAATTCTAACTTCTATAGACCCAGCTCCTAATTAAAGACCACCCTTTTTAAATTATTTATAGATATCCTCCCAACTAATAATTATAATCACAAATAACCATCAGCCAGTATTTTGTGTATCATAAATTCCAACTGTTATGTAAGTACAATATTTATTTCCAGTTTGTGTTAATTTATGTGTAAATTTGTCCGTGTTACTGCTCATTTCACAATAACATTAATATTTAAATTGTACACTGTAATTTACTTCATGGTTAATACATGCAGTTTTGTGATGCAATGCTCATTTCTTTTCAGTGTTCCCTATTAAACCTTCTTGTTCTTAAATACCATTTGGATTTTACGTCATTCATAGCAATAAAACTTAATGCACCTTATTTTTAACATTGGTAATGATGAAATAAAAATGTTTTTGTCCTAATCACCGTCTTTATCTTTATTAATAGATTTTGTTTCCCTCTTTATAAATCTACAACAGTGTACTTCTGAATAGATTTTCTTCTTATATTTTATGAATGATAAGTTTCATTAAAGCATAACAGATATAGTATTGTGCATATAAAAAATGGTTCTTTTATAAATTTTCAAAACGTACTTACAACCTGCTAACACTTGTAGCTATTCCTCAACCTCCAGGGTTTCAACTTTGCCCATCTAGACATTGGTCTGATTTTTTCTCACTTGCTTCAGTCTTTTATACCCCACTCAGTTGCCCATGGCAATATACTCTTCACCTAATAATGGCTGGAGATGGCTTGAATGGGTAATGAAGAAAAACTTTAATATAACAGCAAATGTACAACGTTTCGACAAGGTTTTGTCATCATCAGGTAATATTTAATAATTTTTAAAAAAAAAAAATTGTGACATGCCATTTTCTGGCATGAAATTTGCAGGTTACTGTTTCCAACATGGAGGCTTATCATCCTTCCTCTATTCCACTTCTGTTATCTAGCATTTTTCAAAGGTCGGGGTGAGGGGTCACTCCCAGTTGAGGCTGTCCGTGGTTTTATTCGTTGTGAGATGGAGACATATGTTTGGTCCAGGGGTGTCTCTCCACGGAGTACTGAGGCTGCTTTTGTTGATGATCCAGGACAGTCTGGAGAGAAT
>NW_013667322.1:120284-153340 GCF_000517525.1 Limulus polyphemus | reverse complement strand
AGGGGCGTCTCTCCACGGAGTACTGAGGCTGCTTTTGTTGATGATCCAGGACAGTCTGGAGAGAATTTGGACTCTTTTTTTTTTCTTCTGGCACCTTTTTTCACTCTACTCACAAGGCCAATTTGGATCAGTTAGTCAATTCAGTTTGTGAGGTTCGGGGACTTTCTCCGGTTGCCGTTGAATCTACTCCTTCCTTGATGGCTGAATGGTTCAGGGTACCTATTTAGTTTTCCTCCTTCATCTGATATTGCTGTTTATGCTGGGAGATTTACTGCTCTATTATGTAATGGGATAGATATACTTTGTCCCTCTCATTTGTCTAAATAGCAGGCTTTGGCTTACCACCGCTAGGTGGATGTATGTTCCACAGACAAGATCCTCTTTTGAATATGTGTGGTTCCAAACTGGACCCTGTGATCACTTTGAACAGATCACAATTTCTCGAACTCGTTTGACCCTCACTCCTATTCTGAGATTTCTTCTCCACCCTCCACAACAATTTTGTCAGAAGCCTATCAGTGATCTCCACATCAATTTTAGGATGACTTGGGTCTTTTGCTGACTTCTACTCTGGTAAGATTGTCAGCTTCTGCTCTGTCTTTAGTTTCCTAGCTTGCATGTTGTTTGGATTTATTGTATATAGATGCCTTGTTAGAAGGAGTTTGTCTACCTGCTGTAGCCCTGAATGAGTTATGTTAGGCTGCCTTTTTTCATCTCTTGGTATTTGCAGGTGCCCTAGAAGCATCAGAATCATGAATTGATGTCACCCATTTGCTTTTTTTCCTTCTTGTTGTTGGCCTCTATACTTTCTTTGGCTCCTGTTGGAAGTCATGGCATGACTGCTTGTCCCAACACCCAGCTTCTGTTCCTCACTCAGTGGATACTCTGAATAGATTCTATCCTTAGTTTCAAGACTCCTCCACTCTGGCAAACTGTCACCAACAGCATCGAGAGGGTGGGGGGAGTGAGTTACAACAATTGAAGAACACCTGGAATTCCTTCACCACAGATCCATGAGTACTTCAGGTTCCGGCATCTGGGTTGGTTATTCTGTTAACTGCTCCACCTTCATTATCCTTCCAACCTGTGGTATTTTCACCCTCACAGATCTGTGGAGTATGGATCTTCATTCCAAGGCTATCAGAGAGTTATTGGTAAAGGAAGTGGTAGAGTCGATCCTGTTCTTCCGGGATTTTATTCCCAATAATTTTTTGTACCCAAGAAGATGGGAGATTGTGGCCGATCATTGGTTTTTCTCATCTCAACCAGTTCTTAGATCCTCCCAGGTTCACAGTGGAGTCTTTTTTTCAATCTAAGTTGGCATTCTTCACCAGGTCTGTTGATGACCATCTTCGATATTGCTGATGCATATCTCCACATTCTCATAGCACAGTCATACTGCCACTATCTACGTTTCAGGTTCTGCAATACAAGGATCTGATTTTTGGCCTAGCATCTGCACCTTATGTCTTCTGCAGAGTCATATGAGTTTTTCTCTTCACCATCATACTTTGGGCCTATGCACACTCCATTATATGGACAACTGGTTACTTCTGGCACCATCTTGTTAGTTGGCAGAACAACACACCCAGATTCTCCTTTCAGAAGCCACCAAGGCTGGCTTTCTTATCAGAGATGAGAAATCCATTCTCTTGCTGAATTACAATATTGTCCATCTGGGTATCTTTTTCAAAATGTTTTAATCCGGGCTCAGCCAAGTCCCATCTGGCTCCAGGCTATGGAACAGGTCATCAGGCTCTTACTTTCGTCAATGGTTCTATCTCTTTTGTGGATTTGGGCATCCCTTGAATCTCTGATTCCTTTAAGATGAACACACTTACTTTCTTGTTGTGATTCCGGTGGTTTTGAACACATCACTCTATGTCTATAGGTTGGAATCCAATCTAAAGTATATCTATATATAACATTGTGGTCCAGTTGCCCTAGCCACCAATGTGGGATATAGGAACCGAGACCCCTTAATTCCAACCCCGAGTTGTGGAACCTCAGCTATCTGGTTGGGGCTGGCATATGATGATTATTACTCATGTACTATTCCACCCTTGATATAGGAACTAAGTTCTGGGTGTGGAGCATACCTGTCGTGGATGTAGTGTGGTTCCCCCACTCGGGTACCACTCTTATCTTGGTACACCCCTCATCTATGCAGATGCTTTCAGTATGGATAATGCCCGCACCGGCCCCTCCACCTTCTCAATGTGGGATTCTAGCTATAAGTGTCAGCGGATGATAAGTACGTTTTGGAAATTAACATTTTCCTAAATTGAAAATGTATTTCCAATAATACTTACCTCTACTGACACTCCTGCTCTTCCTCCTCAGTAAGAGCCAGTATTAGAGACTGGGATGGTGTTAGTCTTGAAAAAGTGATAAAATTATCTGAATGAGGTGCTTATATACAGTACCAAGATAGAAGGTGCATTGATGTAGGTGGAGAGTATATCACCAAAGGCAACTGGTGGGGTATAAAAGACTGTAGCAAGTGAGAAAAAATCAGATGGGCAAAGTTTAAACCCTGGAGGTCAAGGAATAGCTATAAGTGTTAGTGGAAGTAAGTATTATTGGAAATACATTTTCAATTTTGGAAAATGTTAACTTTCATGTGGTTCTCTTGGCTGTTTAATAAGTTTCATGTGTTCTGTTGTCTGTTTAATAAGTTTTCATGTGTTCTGTTGTCTGTTTTATAAGTTTTTATGTTATTCTATAACCAATAAAATGTTATATTCTCTGACGGTCAGAATTAAAGAACAATTAGCAGATAAAACTTCTAAGAATAGATTATAGGAAATAAAGAAGCTGACTTGGAATCTTCAAAGTTATTTATTGTACTACTACATAGAAAACATTTATAATTGTTTACTTAAGGTAAGGGTGTGGTGACCAAATATTAATTGTTACCTGTATGATCACTGTTAGTATACACCAAACCACTGAAAGACCCAATGGAGAGTAAAACAACCACTTACAACAGACATCCCTTATGAAGGTAGACTCCAATACATTGGAAAAACAAAAAGATCAACAGAAGTCAAAGCTGATGATCATAATAGATATACAAGACTGTAATAATGATCTGTCTGCAATATCCCATTAGAAAAGAAGTTCATATTATAAGTTGGAATAATAATAAAAGAATGGGATATGAACCACTCATAAGAAAAATAAAAACCTTCTACATACACCTGACTTATAACATAAACCTAACTTAACCTAACATAAAAGTGGCCAAAACCTGGATACCCCACATGAAAGCATTAAAATTAGTTACTTGGTTCATGTCCTAATGGTGAAGACCCTGGATAAATGAATAACACACCGACCTCTTGGTCAAAAGAACCAGAATCAAACCCCACTCAGTACCACCACAGCAGAGCTCTTCTCGAGACTTCCCTGAAGATGACAGTAGGTTACAGCTGAAACATAGGATAAAAGCTAGTTACTAATTAGTATCCAGTAATATATATAATATTAATAACAAGTTAATAATGAGAGTTAGGTTATCTTACAGGCTACTATCTAATAAAGTGATTTACACTTGAACTTCAATATAAATTTACAGAAAAAGCCTTTATCCAAATATTTCTATCACTCAGAATTTGAGTTCCTTAGTTCACAGATTTTATACAAAATTCACTAATGGCAATAATTATGTTTCTATGACACTGTTTTTTTCCAGTATTTGATTAGTTCTCTCTCTCTCTCTCTATTGATACTTTAATATGATGAAAGCTGATGACTCAATATTTAAGTTTTTACTTTTTTCACTTCCCTTTGATATTTAAATCTTGTGTTTACTTACATTTATTGTGGATATTATTTGAAGTATTAGTATTTCATTTAATTTTATTTTTATTGTATATAGATATTTTTGCAAAGATGGTGCAAGTGAAGATTATTATGTGAAATAATTGCAATACTTTAGATGCGTGAAGTTTTGTGAATTAACGGGTTCACTTCCTCTCTGTGCCTCTATGTACATTTGGAAGGAAATTTTGTATAATGTGAAACAAATGTGAGTGTGTGTATAACTACAATTTGCACTTCAGAATAACCCATTATTTGCATTTTTCTCACTTCCAGAAGATTCAGCATCCATTCCTAGCTATGGAGATGAAATGGAAAACGCTGCAGCTGCCCTAGCCATGACCCAAAAGATATCGGGCTGGGCCAACTCTTCAGGAGGAAAGACACACACTAAAGAACAAAAAATAACAGAACCTCGCACTCGCAGTGATACCATGACCATGAGTGCAGGTTATCATAAAACTGGTTAAAATGTTCTTGCATTTGAAAAAGATGTTGTTAAAAATACTTTTAAAAAGTTTACATAAAAAATATGGATGTGATTATAAGATAGATGTATATACAAAAAAGTATTTCAATTTTTAGATTAGAAGATCAGGTTCATGGTTGATATTGATCATTTAAGTTGTCTAGAAGATTAGGCTCATAGTTTATTGATCAACTCATGATTTCATTAAATGAAAATAAAAGTTGAATTTAACTTGCAAGATACAGAAGTAATTTGCCACTTGACTCATGTTTTTTGAGTACATTATGTGTGACAGTATATATACTATGATTTCCTAAGACAATATGTTAAAAGCTTCTAAAAATGACCTACTATGTTCAGTGATTTAATGAATATGTTAACAGCTTCTCAAAAATAACCTACTGTGCTCAGTTATTATATGATTATGCTAATGGCTTCACAGAAATGACCTACTGTGTTTAGTGATTTTATAAGTATGTGAACTTCTCAGAAATGACTCAGTGTTCATTGACTGTATGATTTCATTGAGAACAAGTAAGGTTACTTGCAGTTTCTTTAACAACAAAAACTAGTTAACTGTTCTTTCCTGAAAATGTGACACTAGGCATTCTAAGCAACAGCAGTGCTATAATTATGTTCATATAAGCATGGATAACATACTTGGTTTCCATTCTAAATGTGTAAATGGAACTGTCTTCAATAAATTACAGTATGTTATACTCAGAAATTGGAAATAAAGCATGGTACTTGTAAATCCCCCCATCCCCTGCTTAAGCATGTGAACTGGCTCTGCAATAGTACTTATTGAAAAAGCCAACCTGAATATGGCAATTTACACTGGTAGTAGAGAAATGAATTACCTTGACTTATTAATATGATCAAAAGTGTGCACCAGTAGGAATAAGTATTTAAAGTATAGTACAGTATACACTCCCACTGATATGCATGTGTCTTCAAGATTCCTTTCTTGAAAGTGTGCAAATGGAAATGCTTCTAGTATTATAACAATTTAAATATAGAGTGAAAGTATGAAAGTCAAAATCATGAACAACTTCACTTCAAAATTACATGTAAAGTTTGTTAGTTTGTTATTCAGTAAATGCTTGGGGTTTTATAACCTGCTCATGGAGTTGAGTTGATTACTGGATGACAATTTCATCCTGTACTGTGATTGGAATGTTATTAATATAAAATTTTCTAATTCTTGGAATTCCCTAATGGAATACGTATAGAATACAGAGTTAAAAATACAATAGGCCTAATTCTGATGTCTAATGACATATCCATTGATAATCATGCTTTGCCACCTTGAAAAAGGTGTTAACAACATAATTAAAATATAACTTGTTTCTTTTTTGAAACTAGTTATTTTTCTGTTATGGAACTAAATCAGGCATAAATAGGTAATGAAGTTAATTTCTGTAAAATCTGTTATTGATATTCGACAGGAAAACAAACATGGATCCTGACAAATTATTTTTGTACATTATTATACTTATGGGATTAAAAAATTACTGGTAAGAACATTTGTAAAATAAAATATTATGGAGATAAAAATGCCCTCTTGAATAATTTTCAGTCGTACTTCATATTCAGACATTGTACAGTTGTCATTTCATTAGTTAAATTGTGCAAAACTAAATAAATTCTACACATATTATAATTCACATTTTCTGCTGTGAAAAATGTAAATGTACATATTATTGAAGCGTACAAGCAACTTGTTATGAGGTATTCAGAAACATTGAAGTTTTCATCAAAAAGTACAAATGACAGAAATGTTCACACAAATTTGACCATTTTAGGGATGCATCAGCTTTACTGTATAAAGCAATAATGTGCAAATTTATCTTGTAATAAGCAAGTGAAGTACACATAGTAACAGTAAAGTTTTTTTTTCTTTAAAAACACCTATATTGGAAAAGCATTACAATAAGTTGTGGAAATATTTACATTTTGTTTTCATTTGTAGATGAACTACGTGAGGCTTTGTTGACAGTCCTTCAAAGGAAAACAGAAGCTGAAGAACAAATTAGGTAAATGTAGCTAATTGTTTTAATGTTATTTTACATTAATGTATAATTATTGCTGTGAGATGTATAAATTAAGTAAATTTTAAAACATTCTTTTGGCAGTGAGAGGGAGGGAAAGATTCAGAGATTATTTAGAAAAATTATATTTAAAATTGAGCAAGTCTCAAAGAAGGTATTTCAAATGTATTCTAGTGTAGTTGGTCTTATAAAATATTTTCTCAAGCAACTTAGTAAATTTTCATAAATAAACCTTGGTCATGAAATGACCAAAAACTTGTTTCAAAAAGATATCCAGTAAGTATATCAAGAAATCAAATATTGAAATAAGTACTAATTGTTTGTTAAATTATGAAAATTAGACTTATTTCAAAATTAATAAATTGGTTTAACAGAAGAAGATACAAAAACTTAACTCAAGTAATCTTTAGGAGAATTACTTGTACTTTTACTCCACTACCTTACATTTTATACATTACTGTTCTCAACACACACAAATTTATGGCAGACAATCAGTCAGTCAATTGCATTCATTGCTTACATAAGCAGGTTTGCTATCCCCCTAGTGGCTGGCCAAGTCACAAGCATCACTCTTTTCCCGTGGTAGCGGATGTCCAACTCCGACATCATTTCTCTTGAAGATAATGGCAATCCTTGGCCATATCATCATAAACTGTTCAAGTTTAAACACATTTTGCATAATTCCGTGTCCCTATAATGTATGCTGTGTTTTGTTTCTAGGCCTCATGGCCTGAAACATACATGTAGGGTTGAGAGAACTGCGGATGAGTGTACTTCTGTTACTTGAGTACTTATTCAGTAGATACCTTTTTTTACTCTAACTTAAGTAAATTTCAGCATGGATACTTGTACTTGTACTTAGTAACTTTTTGACAAAATACTTTTACTTGAACTTGAGTTACATATTTTAGTACTTTTTACACCCCTGTTGTCAAGGGAGTACTAAGATAAAACTGAAGAAGTAAAATTGAAAATACTGTAGTCACAAGTGAGAATTTCTGGTTGAAGTTCACTGAAATGAATACCTATGAATAGCAATAAGGAATTTTTCTCAATACCTTCTTCCCACAGGCAAGTTGAATTGGTCAAGGCAACAAATAAGAAATTCTTGAGTGGCCATCTAATATAATAAAGATTATCTTAGTAACAAAAAATTAAATATTAAGGTACTTCATCAGGGTGGTTAAATAATACCAACCAAAATTACATTAAATAATAAATTGTAAAGGTAGCACTTACAAAACAGCAAATTATCCATTGATCCTCACATTCTAATGCATTTAAAACAACTTTTAGCCCAATATTTACCAACAATTATTTTCATGATTTTTTTTTGTAAAGTAAGAATTTTTCATATAATTTATAAATTTATTCAGCGTTTTCAGAAAACTAAAATTTTTCTACAGTTATGAAACAAATTGATTTATTGAGACTAGAAGCTGCTGTTGGGAATAATTTTTTTTTTTTATTAATTTCTGTCTTGTCTGTCAGCTGATGGTTATTCTGAGTTATGGAAGATTTTTTTCCAATGGTTTTTGAATAAGCAGTTTTGTAAGTTCATGTACATAATATGTAATTGCCAATCAATAGATCTGTTTGTATTACAGGATGTATGCAGTGAAAGTTCATTCAAATTTTGTGTACATTTGTGGAACAAAATAGCACAGTTCTTTTTGTGCTTTGAATGTAGAGGCTTGATATGAAATACAAAATTAACATAACATGGTAGTATAGTCAAACAAAATTACATTGGTTGAGAGTACAGATAACAATTTTGTTTACAATTTTTGCCTAATCAAAATTCAGAAAAAAGAAATGCACCTGTGTTTCTCTCAGTAATTTGTGTATTCTTCAGCTCTCTTCGATCTCTACTGCACCAAGAGATGGAGTTGAATGCAGGATTGCGAGCAGAAATAAAGGATGTGAAAAAAGATCAAGAAGAAAAAAATGAAAAAATTGAAGCTAAATTTCAGACAGTAACAAGGTAAAAACCATACCAATTATTTTTTTAATCTAGACTTTTCCTAAAATATGTATTGTTGTTTAGCCAGAAGGAAGTTTAACATAACATGATGGGCATTACTTTAATGTCTGAAAGTTTAGAGAAAGTTTGAACAAAATATTAGCCCTCTCATCACGGGCAGGTCAAAGTGCACATCTCGCGACTTTTTATAATGCTACATTCAAAGCTTAATTAAAGTACTTTCTTACCAAAGTATACTAATAACCTTGCATCAAAATGTAGTTACATAATGAAATGTTAACATTATATAAGTTCTTAATTTTATAAGGAAATACTTTATAAAATCCGTAATCTCCACTAGTTTGAGAATTGTGACATTTACTCTCTAAGTCTTCCCTCTTCCCTAATTTATTTACCATTCCTCCAAGAAGTAGAGAACTTAACATAAATTATACATTATAATTAAGTTATTACTCTGGCAAAGCATAATTTTTATAGCCTTCAATTGTATTGGTCTACAGAGCCGTAAATTAGAAAATCAGACCACTTGTCACATCTTCTCTTTAACAAATTGTCCTTAATTCTCTCTGATGTTTTTAATACCATATTATTTATAACCAACAGATAGCCAAAGTCTTAATCTATCAAATGATGTTTTATATTACATTGTTTTCTGTACAGAGAATTGTCTATTTCATTTCCAGTTCAAACTTTATTCCAACAGGAAACACACTGAAAGGCTTAGCTGAATTTTTAATAGCTCTTATTACATAGATAGAAAGTCATACAATTTGTAATAGTTACAGGACATTGTCTGCTTTTTACATGTTATTATTCCATGTTTTAGGTGCATTACTTAATTAAATAAAAAAATTATTTAGTGTAGTAGTAACACGAGTATAAAAAAAGTAGGGTTACATTTCATCAACCGTCAACAGCAAAAAAAAAGAGATGATGACTGAGTTTGTGACCTCAAAGTAACCATAATAGTTTCCATACTGTAACTTTAATGTTTGTTATTTTCACAAAATTTCGCAAGTTTTCAGTAAACCTTACCAGTTTTTTGCAGACAAAAAATCAGGTTTTTTTAATGAAGGATTTTTACTAAACATTTCCCTATAAATATATGGAGCCAAAGTGTTGACTGCTCCGAGTGCAAAGTGTTTTTCATGATAATATTAAAAATACATATTCTTCCTTTGAAAATTCTCAAATTCTGATATGGTACTTACCTCTATTCACAAGATTAGCTATTTCCGTTCAGTGCTGCCCTCTATATGCAAACTTTTTTTTTTACGCATGCCATAAGCCTTTTGCTCCTCCCCTATTGGAATTGCAAGATTCCAACACATCTCTCATGCAAATCATCATGTGTCACCTCCTCACGAATATGAGCATGACATGCTCACATGATGCATGTGACTCACTCTACACTGCCCTACCAAACTATCACTTCTTGTTAGGTAGCGCTTGTGTTCAGACGTGCTTTTTTTGTTGGTTTAATGCTTCATGTTTGACTTTATATCCTCATGAAGTGGTTGTTTTTAAATTAATTTGCTTTCATTCAGCCTGTTTCTTCTATTAGTATTTATCAGTTAATTTTAGTTGCCTTATTTTCTGCACTCGAATTTGGTAAACCTTTCTGTGCAATGAATTCTGAAGTTAACATTACCACTTCAGGGGTTACACCAGTAACCAGTATTTTTCTTCTGAGGTCTTGTGTGTGGGCGACCCGATGGTGGATTTATCTGTTTTATACCCCTGGAGATCGAACGTTACATGGGACAACCTTTGTCCCCAGACATCACCCACTCTCCTCCAAAACAGGCTGATATTGTGCAGGCTGAAAAAGACTTCGATTGTCTTTTTCCATCTCCAGATTTTGCCATTCCTTCTCATTCCTAACCTGATGAGTCCACTAAGCCTAATACAGACTTTATGGATTTGTGTCTCAGGTTTGTGATGTTTTATCCCTTTCTTATGAACCTCGTCCTTCCTTACTGCATGAACAGTTTTCTCCTCCCCTTTTTGGTTTTTCCTCCCTTAACTGATATTATGGTTCACACCAATTACTTTGCCTGCAATTAAGTGAGGGGATTAACATAATGTGCCCCCCCAAACTTCAGAGCAATTCACACTTTCCTACCATTGTGCTGAATCTCCATTTTTAGTCCAGCAGTTATTAGGTTCCTTATTGCTTATTTGAGTTGCAGTCTTACCCATGCCCAAATGGTTGTGGATGACCAAAATGAATGTCTCCAATGCTTACTTACATATACCTGTATCACCTCAGCCTCATCCTTATCTTCAGTTTGTACATCACAGGGTGGTTTATTAATTTTGGGCTCTCCCCTTCAGACTTGCCTCAGCAACTCACATAATTTGCTGAGTAATCTGAACTTTTGCTCTACGTCTCCATGCTCTGTGGCTGCAATTTCGTTATTACATGTATGACTGACTCATTCTGAACAGGAATCAGCAATCATACTCGGCAGTTCCTTTCTGTGGCAGCTTGGGTAAGCTGGTTGATCACAACACTCATATTAGTTGTGCCCAGCCTTCTCCTTTACGACTTTGTTCAATGAAACTGTTGGTTTGTCATGTCCTCCCAGTTCAGTCACTTACTGCCCATATGAGATCCCTTCAGTGGGCACTTCACAATTGATGGAACCTTGCTCGGGATCCTCTTTCCACTCCCATTACCCTTCCTTTTTTCCCTGCAAGATGATCTACTTTTGTGGTTAGACAAAGCCTATACATCAGCAGGCTTGCCACTTCCTTCTCTGTGTTTGGATATACATCTTTTCATGGACACATCCATTCAGGGATGGGGGCATGGGTCAATCACCAGGAGGCTTTGGGCCTTTGGTCTGGGGACAAAAGTACTTTGCACATCAATGTTCTTATTGCATCACTTCCTTCTTCTCACCCAACATGGTGATGGTTCATTCAGACAATTCTATAGTGGTGGCATGTATCAACCACCAAGGAGGCACCCAGTCCAGAGTTCTCTGTTTTCAGATGTTGAATCTCTTATACTGGGCCCACAAACATCACATTGATCTTATTGCATGTAATGTACTGGGTGCTTTCAATCATGGATCATCTTTCTTGTCCTGACTGGATATATCCCACAGAGTGGTCATTAGATCCTCTTGTTTTCAGGGATCTTTGTCATCAGTTGGTTCACCCCACATGGATGCCTTGGCTACAAATTTCAACAAGTTACCTCTCTTTTGGTCACCTGTACCCCATCCCCAGGCTTTGGCAGTCAATGCTTTCAGCCAGGATTGGTCACACAAGTATCTTTATGTGTACCCATCCATCCCATTACTTTAGTGGGTGAGTTCATCCATTCCACTCCTTGTCAGGTTCTCCTGATTGCTCCTTATTGGATAGCTCAGCCTAGGATTCCATGGTTACAGTGACTGCTCCTGTTCCTCTTCCACTTTCTCTTTACCTTCTTCGTCAACTTCGGTCACATATACTACATTCCACTCTGGCTTTTGTCTGGTCCTTGGTGAGAATATCCAGTTTCACATGTCAAGTTACTTCCTTGTGAGCTGGTTCCACCCATCCATCATCCATGGAGACACCTCCAATTGGAAGCTATTCCATCATGGGTCTACAACTAGGGTTTTCCCTCTGACCAGTCTACTGTGGTTCATATGGTGGAATTTCTCACCTGGCTCTTTGTTCGTGGGTCTTCGGTCTCCTTGCTTTTGGGACATCAGATGGCCTTATCCCATACCTTTAGTTTTCCCGATACCATAGAGTTTTTACTTCCCCTGTCCTTACCGTGCTTATGCATTCCTTCCATATACGTCACCCTCACAGGCAACCTACTCTTCCGCATTGGGATATTAATGTGGTCCTCCATTCCCTTACTTTACCTCCGTTTGAACCACTTTCCTTGTGTTCTGTGTTTCATCTTTCCCTTACAACATATTTCCTTCTTCCCTTAGCCTGTAGATGTCAATGGTCTGATTTGTTTGCCATTGAATTTTCATATACCCTTTATCACCCTGCCTATCTTCTCCTTTATCCAAGTCGTTCCTTTCCCCCGAAGACCTCGGCAGTTTGGGAGGGTGGTTCCTCTTTTTTTTCCCTTCCTTCCATTTCCCATCTTTAGCTTTGACTCGATCTGGATAGGCTTCTGTACCCAGTCAGGGCTGTTCGTTGTTATATTATCCATCCTGCTTTATTCCAAGGTACACTTTCCTGACTTTTTATTCCCAGGCAATCCTCCTCCCTTCGTGATCTTTCACCTTTTACCCTTACCAATTAGGTCCTTCTTTTGGTTCACTTGGCCTGTTCCTCCCAGAATTTGTTCCAGGTGTCCTCCCATCAGATCTTACACCTCACTTTTTCCCTTGCTTCTCATCTTCGTCATCCAATAGAAAAGATTCTGCATTCCGGCATGTGGACCACACCCAGTACATTCATCTCCCAGTACCTCCATCATATCATGGTGTCTTCCTTATTGGGGTTTCGCCTGCCACCTGTTGCTGTTCTTCAGACTTTGGTGTGGCTTTCTCTATTTCTTTATCCCATGGATCCTGCTCTGTGGCGAGTGGTGCCTAACCAGGTATTCTTTAACTCAAAATCTGCACTCTTCAGCCATGTTGACTCGCACTTTATCTTCCATGACTTTGCATGCTCACCTTTGAGATGAGGTGTTCCACAAGATCGCATGACCTCGTGATATTTTGTTTCATAAACATCATGCCTGTCCTAGACTGTACCACCCATGGACTGCATGGGTAAAGCAGAAGGAGATTGCTGCCCATCCCTGCCATGCCTTGAGTGAATAACTTGGTATGGTCTGCTTTTCATGACATTCCTCTGGACTCTCAACCACATTGTCACCCTCCTTTATTTGAGTGGAGTAGGGGAGTCCTTACCACTTTCCACTTCCAAGCCATTGGGGTGGTTGACCATGGAGGCACCCTGCTGAATGAGTTCCACACATTAACTATTCAGTTACAGAGTAGGGCAGTGGTGTTCTGCAGGTGTAGATGATGTGATATCTTCCTATTTGTGATAATAAATGACAACAGAGTGAGATGTCAGATTACACTTCAACTCTTCAATTGGGAACCCTCATTCTACCCTCATGTGGATGTTGGTACCCTGTGGCATGTTTTGTATATATAGTGAACCATAAGTCCTCACACAGGTTTTCAGTTGTCTATCTTCCATCCTCAATTTCATCTGTCTGTGCTGTGGGTCACAGTGCTCGTACATGGGATTGTTCTGGTTCTGTTCTTGACTATCCCTCATCCTCTCGTCTAACGGGGCTGCTATAGCCATTTGGATGGTCCAAGCTTGTTTCGTCATTGGGGGGGAGTTGATTGCATGCATGGACAATACCAGATGTCAAGTTCCCAGATCAATAGCTCAGAGCTAAACCTTGTGGTTCTCAATCCCTTGGTTCTTGGGATTGAGGTGAAGACGGTATGTACCTCATCTTACTCTTGAGTGGATGTTGGTACCCCTCAGGCATGTTTTGGAGCTAGTTGACTTACCGAGTACGTTCCACTGCATCCTAGCCACTCTACACCCAGGGTTGCTTCCTTTATTTACCCACCTTTCTCATTATGGGATTGAGTTACAGTATATTTCTATGGTTAGGATCACTTTCCTGCCACATTCTCTCCCACTTGGATGTGCTCCTCTCAATTTCTGCCTTTATATCTTACACATTCCACAGTTGGGCAAAGAGTATACCTAGCTCAGAAGTGGTGCAGTTTCCCTCTTCTGATCTTTGGATCTGAATCTCATTTCCAGGGGTATCCTTTGGACACTTTCAGGGTGTACTTCCTATACTAAAATTGTATTTCCAACAAGTACTTCCCTCCACTCACACTCCCCTTTCTCCTTACATTTCTCTGGTGCTGACATCTTCTGCCAAACTTCTAAGTGATAGTTTGTTAGAGGAGTGTAGAGGGAGTCACATCAGCATGTCATGCTCCTATTGGTGAGGAGATAACACATGATGATTTGCATGAGAGACATATGGGAATCTTACAATTCCATTGGGGTGGAGGGAGAGAAAGGCTTTTGGCATGCATAAAGAAGAAGTTTGCATATAGATGGCAGCACTGAATGGGATTAGTTAATTTTGTGGGGGGAGGTAAGTACCTATCAGAAATACATTTTCAGTGTAGGAAAATTATAACTTTCACTTGCAGAATCTCTTAAACCTCCTATATAAATATCAAACTTTTTTTTTCAGTAAAACTTCATATTTCAACTGTTATTTTCTCTACCCTAACTCTATGCATATGACCAATTTGCCTGATCTCATAACCTCCATAAAAAATACGAAATAAATCTAAATTACCCTTTTTTTCCTTCCTAGTATGACTGCAGATTGTAACAGGAAACTACATTTCTTTATTCTAAGTAGCTTAAAGCTCATAACAGTATATATCTGTTTCTACTTAGATTTTATTGTTTAATTGCCCTTTAAAACATGTCTAACTAATAGTCCCACTACACAAGTTATAAGTCATTCAATGAACATGCAGCTCATGTTACCGTATTGAATTACATAATGCATGAGCGAGAATGAAGAATTTCCTTTTTTTTACCTAGCATTAACTAAACTAATAAGTTTCAAATTTTAACATTTCATTACTTTTATAATAATAGAGTACACACAAAAAACAAGAAATATAGTACTTGCCTAGATTTTTTTTTTTGCTGTCTACTGTCAAAGAAACTTAAGCCTACTTTTTATACTAATGGTACTACCACAATAAATAATTCTTTATTTTATTAAATATTGCACCTAAGAACACAGAATAATAACACATAAAAAAGCAGACAGTGTTCTATAGCTATCATAATTTTTCTGCCTTTGTAACCATGTGATAAGAGGCTTTAAAAATTCAATTAAGCTAGTCAATGTGATTCCTGTGAAAACATATTTGAAACTGAACCAGGAAATAGACAATTCACTGTACAGAAAACAACATAATATGGTATATCATTTGATAGATTAAAACTTTGGCTTTCTATTGATTATAAATAATACTAGTGTATAGTCTGTCAAAAATAATGGAGGTTAAGAAAATTCTGTAAAAATTACTATAAATTAACTAATAAAAATTGTAGGAAGAAGGAATCATACGCTATAATTCAGAACGTAATAATAACAGGTTAGTTTTAGTGAAGGGAGATGAATGGATTTCATGATATAACTAAAATGAATGGAAGATGATATGACAAAACCTTGTCGAAACGTTGTACATTTGCTGTTATGTTAAACTTATATTAAAGTTTTTCTTCATTACCCATTCAAGGCATCTCCAACCATTACTAGTTGTATATTGATCAACTGATACTAAGGCTGTTACTTTTTTTTAGTTTCTTTTAATAAAAGAAATTGGTAAGATATTTTTCTTTCATTATTTCAATTGTTATAACTAAATATCAACTGTGTTTGTTTTTGTTTTGTTTTTTTCCAGTGGTAATCTTTTAAAGCATATGTTTGTTAATTTTGTAACCTTCAATCACAGAGATTTGGTAAATTTGTGTTGTTAGTAATTATAGTTATTATGACAAATATTTGTTTTCAGTTTGGGTAATAAACTTGTAGATGGGCTTTAGTTTTGTGCTTGAAAATTATTAGAAAAATATGACGGGCTTTTACAGGAGTAAATAAAAAGAGAGATTTAAATGTTAATGTTTATAAACACTGTTGTGCTTGTATTTTGTCTATGCTGGAAGTGGAGTTTATTCTAGATTAGTTCTAAGTGCTATAAACACACTAGTGGTTTATCTAGTGAAGACATTTTTGTTTCTAAGTTTCAGGTATTTATTGTAAATATTTCTTTTAATTTTAACTTGTGTTAAGTTCATTAGATAACCCTTGAAGAGTTTCAATCACAAATTGTAAAATCACAGACCTGTTTTAGCATAGCTGAATGTATCCATTAAATACTGCAGTCAGAACTAAAAACCATTCTGCTCTCTGCTAAAAAAAGTTCATATTTTTTTGAGGCCAGGTTAAAAACTGTATATTCAGAATCTTATAATTTGAATAATATCATAAATTTTGGACATTGATGTATACTTATTAAATCATGAACATTTGTAGTTATTGAATTTGTTCTGAAGGAAGTAACTAAGATAAACTATAAACATTAATAACATTAATATTAGAATAAAACCACAAAATGAAAATATTTTATGTCTGAGGTAAATTGAAAACAAATGGAACAGAAATGCTATATTGGTTGAATAGCTTTCTAATTTTTTATTCCAGGAACATAATGTTTAATCCCTCAGTTGAATGTCTTTTTCCAATATGGTGAATTTAAAGGACATCAAGTTAATGCCTTATGTCTTCCTGTGACTTCATTTCAGGGATAACAAGCTTCTCCATTGAATCTCTTTCTTAGTAATTATAATAAAGAAATATCTTTTAAATTGTTTGTTTAGAAAATTATCTTCTAGGTGATTAGTTTAATATTTCCATCTAGAGAGATTATAATTTAAAACATCTGTTGAATGCATTTCCCTGTTATTTTAGGGAAAATGAGCTTCTCAAGCACCAGTTGAAAAAGTACATTACTGCTGTACAAATGTTGAAAAGAGATGGAATTAAAGGTCATGAAGGTTAGTGAAAATATTATTTTATAAGTAAATCTAAAAGATTATTTTGTCATTCATGATATACAAAATAATTCTTGGTTTGTTTATGAATCACCTCAAGCTTTAACAGTTTTAAATTGTGAGCTTTTTAAATCAAAAACAGAACAAATGTAATTTAATATTTGTTTATATATCCAACAGTTTAAATATGTAACATGTAATGTATTATATGTATACATTGAAATACATCTCTGCTGCACTTTACTCCTCTTTGGTGCATATTTTAGCAACAAAACATTGTAAATCATGTTGATTTTTTATATATAACGTGAATTACTTTTTTGTCCATGAGCTTTTAACAATGTATGTCTCCAAGGTCCTTCTTGCCAAATTTGTATGTTATTTTGAGTTACAAAAAATCACCAATTTTTAACCCATGTTGGAACTTTTTGTTAAATTTTCTTTCCTCATTTTTCTGCATCATGGTTTTATTATTTGGAAATTAGGCTATTGTTGAATGCTTTAGATTTTTATATCTTATGATGATGATGATGATATTGAAGATGATCTTTCATACTTTCTTCTAAGACACTGGTTTGAAATACATATCCAGCATGTTTAATTTAATCTGGATGATGATATGAAATGTTAATTCCAACATGATTCCAGTTATAGTACATAATGTCTTCTGCTGATAATACTCTTTGTTTTTTAAAAAAATAAGATTGATTTTGGTCCTTGAACGTTTCTTCCCACTTTTCTCTTTTTTGTTTGTACCATGTTGCTGTATTCTTGTTTTTTTATTTGGATTTGTCAGAGTGATTGTTTAGCAGTTTTCTGGAAAGTTTTCATTACATCTAATGGAAAAAAAATTTCTCTCAATGGTTTCTATTGATGGGACTTATTTTTACTTTGTTTGATCCCACTCTTTGGTCTAAGAATTGCTTAAGTGAGAAAATTACTTATTTAACATGTTTTCATTACATTGTTTTGATACGGACTTGTTTTCATCACTTACAGTGAATGAGACTTTATGTTGGTAAGTACTCATGCCAATATACCTTTACATTTTAACTGGATGCTAAAAAGCTTAGATTCCTTAGCTGACTGCTGGGCTTTTACAAAGGACTGATATGGGGCAGTTTAGAGCAATTAAAGCTCCCAACTAAATGTTGCATGTATTATATTCCACTTTGACTTTCTACAGTTTCATGAATTCAACATGAAAAAGTCCTCTGTATGTCATATTAGTTGCTATATATATCTGTACTTAAGGTGTGGGCTACCTAACCCTGTCTCCTTTTCTGTTTGGAAAATGTAACTTATTGTTTAATCTGAGATATGGTTGCATACACGAGATCTACATTGTTAGATTCAGAATAATGTCTGGATGTAAATACTTTTCCTTCAATATTTCCATGTATGTTGCATATTAATAAAAATGGCATTTGGAGTACAAATGTTTTTATGAGCATTGGCATACATTTGGATATTTGATGCAGATAGAGGGTAATATCTTGAATCTTCAAAGGTTTCAGAGTGAGAGTTCACAGGATACTTTTGAAAAGTTAAGTTTGATAAATGACAGGAGAAAGGTTTTGAATAACAGTAATTAAAATGTCATCATATTGTCCAATTAGACATGATGAAACATTTGAGTTCTAGTTTCACTGTAAAAATGTTAAAATAAATTGCATTAGATTTTTAAACCAACAAGTGTCCAAGTTTTTATACCATTTTTTTGGTATTGTAAACCATGATTCTTATTTCAATCTTCTTTTGTTTGTACTTTGGTAATGTCCTTCATTTTATTGTGAAGTGTCAGGAGATCTTTTGCAGATTGCTAAAATTATCTATAATTACTATTTTAGTACTCAAAAATATGATTGGAGAGATTGAGCCAGCTGTTCCTGAACCTAAATTGTACATTGATCATCACTATGAGGCTAGTGAATATGAAAAGAAACTTGTACAGGTAATTAATTTATTTTCTTTTAATACAAAGTTAAACTCTGTATCACTTGAAAATCTGATAATCAATTTTTTATAATTGTACATGCAATAAAAGGTAGTCTACTTTCCAAAGCTCGACCAGTTTTTGTATTTATTTGTAACTTTTATATGAATTATCTAAGCTGTTTCTTATAAATTTCTACAATAAGCAGAAAGAATTTCAGATGTTATAAAAACAAAAGACTAATAATTAAACTAAAATCTAACCAAATACTATTAATTCATGTCATTAACATCTGATATTATTACTTACCTCTTCTCAAAGTTACAGCTATTCTCGACTTGACTGCCCTCTAGCATGCAACTTTTTGCTCACCACTAGCCTAGAAACTCCTACCTAATTCCACATTTATACCAGTTGGTTCAGCTGCATTTAAGCATGCAAATTAGCATGTGACAACCCTCCAGGAGTGCGACAAACCCTCCTGTCATAGCTGACTCCCTCTATGCAGTTGAACCCAATCTTCAATTCTCGATTTGGCATGACTGTGTTAAAACCTAGTGCTTGATTTCAAACATTTTATTTTTTTTAGTGCATTTTGAACATATTCAAAGTATTATTTATAATCCACTATTGAGTTGGATTTTTTAATTTTATTGTGAATTCTATTTCTCACTCAATTACTAGTAGTAGTCAATATTTTTGAATTTACTATTTACTATTATGACTACAATGGCTACCGATAGAACCAGTGTTCAGTGGCTCATGACAATAGCTACAGGTGTGGTGTTATTGCCAGAGGAAGTGTCAGCCATAGTTGATCAGGAGTTGGCTTCTTTCGTGTTGGCTGAGAGATCTCCCAATCTACAAGTAATTCTGCCATTACCTCTGGACTTAGATCAGGAATGATGTAGACTTGGACAGCTCCCCCCCCCCCCCCCATCCTATGCTGTGCATGCAAGTTCTCAGCCTGTTGAAGCACCTAGACCTTAGTCACCAATTTTTTAGACTTGATATCACAGGTATGTTATGTTTTGTCGCTCGTGTCATTTGATCTCTCCCTTCCTCATTAACTACAGCACCTAGTTCTGAATGTTGATTTTCCCCCATTGCCTGATATTGGGGTCTATGCCAAATGTTGGTATTACAAGGTCAATGGCACCTCATCATGGACTCTCTTGATTTACAGACATATCTTCCTGCTTCCCTTCCACTGGTGGTTAGACAGGGACAACATGACACTGGGGGTACCTGTTCCTCCTCCTCGTCTGGAAATTCACTTCTTCATAGATGCTTTCTTCTCAAGATGGGATGCGTGCAGCAATAGATAGGAGATCTCTGACTTAGTCTCAGGAGGAGCT
Organism: Limulus polyphemus; assembly: GCF_000517525.1. Lineage (NCBI taxonomy): Eukaryota > Metazoa > Arthropoda > Merostomata > Xiphosura > Limulidae > Limulus > Limulus polyphemus. Next base: position 133,113 of record NW_013667322.1, on the reverse strand, counting down.
AGGTCTTCACATCAACCTTTTAGAACTTCTTGCTGTTCATTGGATGATGGTTCAGTTTCTGTCATCTCTTTGGGGCATGAAAGTTATTATTCATTCAAATAACTTGATGGTTGTCTCTTGCATCATCTGAAAAGGGGGAGCATTCAATCCTGGGCCTTATGTTCCTGCACTCTAGAGCTCTCTTCTTCTGGGCTCACAGCCATCAAATTTGTTTGCTGGCTTGTCTCATCCTGACAAGGTTCTACCCATAGAGTGGTATCTTGACCTGAAGTATTCTGATGGCTATGTTCTCAGTTGTAGGCATTTGCCACTCCTTTGAATGCCAAACTTCCTCTCTTTTAGTCCCCAGTTCCATATCCTTAGGCTTTGGTCATGGATGTGTTCAGCCAGGATTGGAAGAACCTTTTCCTTTATACATACCCTCCTACCTGTCTTCTACCCTGAGTAAAACTCTCATCCAATCCACTTCTTGTTGAGTCCTTCTTGTGGCTACTTTCTGGCTGGCTCAACCGTGATTTCTGTCCCTTCTCCAGGAACTATTTCTATTACCTCTCCCTCTCTTCCAGTTCCACCTCCAGCATCCTCACACAGGGGTGCTTCATCCCTCTGTTCCCTCCGGCATCACATATGACTTTTGTCCAGTCCCTTTTTAGAGGTTTGGGACTATCCACAAGTGTAGCTTCCCTGTTGTTTTACTCTGTCCATTTCTCATCTATGTTGGTGTATCAATGTGAGTGGAGAATATTCCATTGTTGGTCAATCCAGAATGGATTCTCACCTTCCCTTCTTCAGATATCTGATTTTTTACATGGTAGTTTTACATGGGTCTGTCTGTTTCAACCATTGTGGGCTTTAGGGCAGTCCTGTCATCTACCTTTCGTTTTTCCTGTTTTTGCCATGTGTTTTCTCTCTAGTTATTTCCCTTTTAATTCAGTCTATTTTTCTAAATTGTCCTCCTCATACTGCTCAATTGCCAGACTGCAATATAAGTGTTGTTCTCTGTGCCATTTCCCTTCCTCCTCGTACTGCTCAATTGCCAGACTGCAATATAAGTGTTGTTCTCTGTGCCATTTCCCTTTGAACCACTAGCCTCATGTTTCATATATCATCTTGAAGATGTATTTTCTTCTCCTTTTGGCTTGTGGACATTGCTGATCAGACTTATTCACCATCGAAATTCACCACATTTTGCTCTAAAAATCCTATGTCCTTTTATATCCGAACTATTCCTTCCTTCCCAAAACATCATCTGTCCACAAAGGAGATTTGACCTGAATCCCCTTTTTTCCTTCCTTCCATATTCCCTCCCACTCTGATCCAGATTATCTCCTGTGTCTGGTCTGTGCTTTATGGTGTTGTATGTCACACACACACTGCCCTTTTATGCCTCTCATGCCTCTCCTGAATCTTGCCAATTGTTCTGTGTTTCATCCCATCAGATCCATCACCTTCCAATGTTCTTGGTTGCTCATTTACATTGTCCTTTGGAGGAGATTATCCGGGCCAGCATGTGGACTACTCCCCTGATGCCTTTGTGTCACATTATTTGCACTATCTAGTGGTTTCCTGCTCAGCTGTATGTCGTCTTCCCCCTGAACTCATTCTTTATACATTGGTACAATTCTGAGTGAGTAAGTTCTTTTTTTTTTCAGGGACCAACTTCACATGCTATGGATCTTGCCTGCTCTGTAGCAAGTGATGCCTGTCCAGGTTTACTGATATCCAAAATCCACACTGTGAGAGCTATAAGGTCTATCAGGTTCACTTTTGAGATAGGATGTACCATAAGACTGCTTGCCGGTTCTTCCTCTCAGTATATTGCATCATAAATATATTTGTACTGGACTGTACACTCCTGGACTAACATGAGTAAAGCAGAAAGGGATTGCTGCCCATTTCTAACATTCCTTAGATTGCCATAGTCAGGAATAGTCTGCTTTTCAAGATATGGTTTCGTGGTCACCCATTGCACTTTTTCCAGTGATGAGTTTTTGTAGACTCTCCAATGATTTTCTTCCCCATCTTCTTCCAGTGGAGTACAGGAGTGCTTACCTCTTACCAGCTCCTAGTCACTGGGGTGGTGGATCATGGAGAAATCCTCCTGAATGTGTACAATTCCACTCAATCAAGAGTAGGCCAGTGACATTCTGCCTGTGTGACTATCCTCCTGACACGGGTCTGCTGTTTTATTCCAGATGCCTCCAGTCTGGACTGGATTTTTCCATCTATTTTGCAGTTTGCCTCTCTGGCTGGGAACACTCCCTCCTACCATCATCTGGATGTTGGTTCCTAGGTGACTGGTTTTGATTGGAGCTGGATCTGCCAACACAAGTCCTCACATGTGAGTGGGCTAGGAACTTCCTCCTGTCATGGTCTGGATGTTACATTCCCAATGCCAATTGGTTTTGGACTGGAAATGACCCTCCACGTTGCATTTCCAACTTTCTGACATTGTCTGGATGTCCATTCCCAGGGTTTCTTGCTGCAGGTTGTGCTGAATTTGCATACAGGATGGTTTAGGTTCTTGGAACAGAAGCTCCTCTTCTCTTCTGGGTTTATATACCTCAGGTGAATGGTTTAGGACTCTCCTTTTACCATGAAGTGGTTGAGTTCCTCTCAGTGCCACTGGTTTGGATTGGAATTGACCTCCCACTTATGGTCCAACGGGCCTTAGCCACTCTTCCTTAGGGATTTGGAATTGTTACCTTGTTCTGCCCTTTGAGCCTGACACCACATATAGAGAGGGCTCACTCCATGGGTACTCTTCAAATGCTTTTGAAGGGTGCTGAATATGGGATTCTAGCTGTAACTGTGAGAGGAGGTAAGTAATCATATCAGAAGTTAATAATTTCCTACAATGAAAATATATTTCTGTTAGATACCTTTTCTCACACTTCCCACCCACCCTCCTCACTTCCGGTGTCATTTTTCTTCTCTATTCTCAAAATGAAGATTGGGTTCAACTGCATGGAGGGAGTCAGCTGGGATAGCATGATTTGTCATGCTCCTGTTGGTGGAGGACTGTCACGTGCTAATTGGAATGCTTAAATGCTGAACCACATGGTATACATGTAGAATTATTTGGGAGTTTCAAGGCTAGTGGCAAGTGAAAATTTCCACACTAGAGGGCAGTCAAATTGAGAATAGTTGTAACTGTGAAAGAAGATAAATATTTCTCAGAAATATATTTTCAGTGTAGAAAAATATTAACCTCTGTATGAAGTAGTATTAAACATGGCTGTCTAGGGTAGAATTATTTAGTTGTTAAAGTTTAGTTAAAACAATATTTATAAGTAGAATTGTGGGAACATTTCAGCAATACAAGTAATACATGTATTAGTAAAATAAACATGAAGAGGTGAGAATCGAACCCATGCTAGTCAGAGTTGTTGTTTTAACCCTCTAAAGCTTACTTCTCATATTTTTTTTATTTTTTGTAAGAATGGATTGATGTATTTTACATGTTTTTAAGTATACAAGGATGAAAACTGTGATATGTCTTCCATTTTTGGCTACAAACCTAATGTACTAACTTCAAAAATTCAGAATTTCTCTAAAGATATGTACTTTCCTTTCAAAATTACTCTTTTGATTACAGATCTTCTTCAAAACTTTGAATTCATCTTTGCTATTTAAAAAATATCCTTCATTGCTCAATTGAGGTTGACTAGCTTTGGGAAACTCCCCTAAATGATAATTTTGTTTTTGTAATAGGTTTCATTACTTCATTCTCATTTCAGTACATTTGACAAGATAGATGAGTTGAATATAATTATTACTATAGTTCTTAAGGTTTGAGCATGGTGTTTATTCATAAATATCATTGGCTTTTATTACACACACAAATATTGTGCAATCAAATTCAGGAAGAAAAAGTTATTGAGATTTTCAACTTGGAAACAAAATATCTTTTTAACACAATCGCCACAGGCTCAGTCGAATTGACTCTTTGCACTACAAAGATCTCCCAGGATCTCTGTTTTCTTGGCTCCGGACTCTTTTGGGCTCACAGCCATTACATTCAGTTGTTGATCTATCATTTCTCAAAAGCTCAGGCCCTGGTAGTGGATCAATTATCTCACTTAGACCTGGACTATTCCCACATTGTGGTTTCTTCATCCTCTGGTTTTTTCAGTGGCTTTACTCCCACTATGGGCATTCTATCATCACTGTCTTTCCACCTCTGTTTCACTCCTTATTTCAACTCATATGGTAGCCAATCTCAGACTCTACAGCTGTAGTTGAGGATGCTCTTTATCTCATGTGGTTCAACCTCCTTTTATATGCTCTCAACAATTTCTTACCCTTTTCCTTTGCAGGAGACATCACTCACTTTTGTCTTGGTCTCCTCCTGCACTATTTACTATAGTGACAGGCTCATATTTTTCCCTAACTGCCCCAAACATGGGTAATTTAATGTTTTCTCCATTCATTCTCTCTTTCCTTTGTTCCTTGTATGATCATTCCTACCCAGCTCACCCCTTTTGTTTTGTGTTATATATTCATTATTATATCACTCTTACTAGCATTTGCCAATATCTTTTCTTACTATGGGATCCCTCTTTCTCTAGTAACTTATCGTCTTTCACTTTGCCTTGTTTGGTTGTACACCCAATCTGGCTTGTTTCTTCTTCTATTGGTGATAGCCTTTTTCATATTTTTCATGTCTCCTCCAATCATGTTTGTCATCTCATGGCTTCTCTTGCCTCTAGCCATCCATGTCACATGTATGAGATCTTGCAGGTGGGGATGTGGATGACCTCGGATACATTAGTGTCCCCTTACTTACACCACAAAGAAGTTCCACCTACTTTTTCCTTTATTTTTCAGGTCTAACGATGTGTAATGTCTGTGGGGAAGTACAGAAAGTATTAAGTCTATCTGCCACTGCTCAGTGTTTGCTGTTGAGATGTGGTTTTTGCAAGATTGCTTTGGCAGTGTCTATACATTTTATCTTCCAGGTCGTTCTGCACTTCTGGAAAATAAAATAAAAATTATAACATCAGGTGAGTGTCTGCCCTCACACCTGGCTTATGTCTTCTGTCTTTAGTCACAGTAACCATTCGCACTGTCTCTCAGTATGAGACCTAATTGCAGTGACTGTTTCTGATGACATGATCGTGCTTCCCCAGTACCAAGCTGCAGGGAATGTTGATATAGAGAGTTCCTCATCAGGTGGAACAATCCCTCTGCATGGCTGAGTGGATGCACCCTCATTTGGGAAGTAGGTCTTGGATGTTATCTGTAAGTGTAATAAAGGACATCCCACTACATATTGAACTAAACCATTCCAGATGGGTCTTGGGTTTGCCTTGGGACTCGGGTCTGGCATGTATCTTCCTGCACCTGATTATTGTGTTAAATATCTTGCGTACATATTTCAGAGAGTAATCCCTGCTTGAGATTGTTGTGGTTTGCTGCCAAACTAGGATACCCCCACCTCATGAATGTTACACTCCTTGGACTTTCCCTTTCTGATGCTGTTTTCTGAAAGTAGCTCATCTTTGTAACTTGTTTCTCTGCACCAGCCCCTCTACCATCTTCAGTGTGGGATTCTAGCTCTTTGTGGTGCAGAGAGGCGAGTAACATTTCTTAAGTTAATATTTTCACTATCTGAAAATATATTTTACGTACATACTCACCTCTCTGTACCACCTCTGCTTCAAGCACATTTAGTTTGCCATTTCAAAAATGAGCTTATATTGAAATGCTAATTCTCATGAGGATTACTGTGCATGGAGGATGTATCCCCCCTCCGATTGATGGAGGACTATAGTCTAATGATGATTACCTCATAGGCTGCCACAATGTACATTGATACGTATAGGGGTGGGAGGGTACAGGGCCTGAGGCGAGTACTCATAGTTAGGTTCTTCAGTTTGGATACTAGAAACAATCAACCTGTAAGGAAAATTTTAATTTTTAACAACTTGTTAACCATGAAAAGAATTGATTTCTGATTGGGGGGGATTGCGAGTGCAGTGAACTTTTATATCTTCTGCTAAGAGACTTGAGGGGTGTTAGTTTCTAATGCAGCAGAAGTTTAGTCGACATATAATGATGCTTTGGTTAAAAAGAAGGAGTTTTGGTGCAGCTTAGCATACACTGACTTCAACTAGAAAGATATTTTTAAATATTGCTATAGAATAATTTGCTTCTAGTTCTGAAAAAAGGTTATTAACTAACTAGCAAATGAAGGAATATCTTTTGTTTTGCAACATTGTGATAGTTTTTATTCTAATATGGGGTGATTGTTGTAATGCCTGGGGATCTTTTGATGTGAAATGTTTTAATTATTTGCTTTACTATGATATAATAGTTTTATATATATATATATAATTATAATGAATTTGTAATTTTGTGAACTTGATATGCTTATGCCATTTAAGATTTTGGTTTTTTGTTTAATTGGCTAAAATGCTTGGGATATTTGTTGTATTTTTTCCATGCTATAAGAAATTATATTCTTAGATTAGATGCTTGTAGTGTATCAGGAGCTTTTAGAATTTAATGTTCTGAGTTATAGTACATATTTGTATCCTGGATTTGGGAACAGAAATGCGTGTGAAATTTATAGTGTTTAATTTTTCTCTGCTTTAATTCATGAATTACTCATGGTTTAAGCAGTTAAAGTGTATAAGGAACTTTTAGACATTAATGTTCTTAATACAAATAGTAAACTTTAATTTAATTCTCGATGTGGAGGCTAAAGTGCATGGAAAAACGTTTAAAATGTTATGTTTCTGTTCTATGATACAAGTTTGATCCTGTTTTTAGGTGGCTGAAATGCATGGAGAACTTTTAGAATTCAATGAACAACTACATCGTCAGCTTGTACAACGGGAAACTACTATACGTCGACTACGAGAAGAACTAATAGATTTACGAGGACCTGTGAGTAATTCTTTTGCAAAGATCATTTAAAGACAAGTTAACTGCAGATGTTTTTTTGTTTTTTTACATACCTTTTAATTTGTTTGTTGTGGCTCAAAATCAGAGGCTCGTAAAAAATAACATTTCAGATCTGTCTCCTGTAAGTCACTACCCAAAAAGTTTATTCTTCAATACCAGAACTCATCATTTGGGCTGGATAGTGAGAGCCAAAAGATTTTATGAAGTGCTATTTAGGTATGCAGTTTAATATTTAAATGTTACAGTTTAAATTAAGAGGAATGAGAAAATTAATCTGTAGTTAACTTGTTTTATAATAATTTTAGGCTTATTTGTCTGTTTCAAAGAGTTTTATTTGCTGATAATGTTATCATATTATTCAGTTGTTCAGAAAATCAAAAAAATGCTTTCTTCTGTACAGCATATTCATGGCTTTTTAAGTGTCACAAAGTTTGATTGTTTACAATTTTAAGTAGTGAGTGTATAGCAGTTAATTTATAAAAAAAATTAATTAAGAATACAAATTATTATATTAAAGAGATGAAAAAACTACTTGGATTTACTTAATAAATTTAATGTCAATGACATATGAATAGAATTATAATTTCACATTTTTTATGATCATTTTAATTTGTGTTCTACATTAGCTAAACTTAATTGCATTTGTAGTAAAAATTATAACCTAGCATCTGCATAGATTTTTTGTTGAAGAACACACAAAATATATATTTTTTCCGGAAGGTCCACTGTAAATACAGTTTTGTAATATGTATTATTATAGTTTCCAGAAGAAAATCAGACATCGGATGATGACGTCAGTGTAACTTCTGATTATGATGCGTAAGTTTTTTACTCTTTATTTTAGGGATATACCACTGTCAATATAGAGTTGAATGCTGTCTTAGAAATTGAACCTAAATGACATGATGTTACAATATTTGGATAAAAATATTATGGTTAATTTTCAGTTAAAATATCAGTGACTACAGTGATTAGGGTCACGCAAACTAATTCATTAATCAAAAGTAGTATTTCTGTTTATTACTGTTTTTTATTATTCCAACAGTTGATTAAATGAAATTTTGATAATATTGATTTCTTGAAAATAACTAATTGAAATTAGTATTTTTGATTATATTGGTTGTCATGAAAATAGTCAACTAATCAAAATTAGTGCTTTTGATTATATTGATTGTCATGAAAATAGTCAACTAATCAAAATTAGTGCTTTTGATTATATCGATTGTCATGAAAATAGTCAACTAATCAAAATTAGTGTTTTTGGTTATTCCAACTATACAAATAATCAGCATATTACTACCAAACTTGTTCGTTTCATCTTTGTTGTGGCAAATCTACTAAGACTGACTAGTTGGCTTGAATCACCTGCCAACAACTATTTTTCTTTCAGTTTGAACTGCTGACCTGAGGAAAGGCAACTGGTTGTCATCTCTTGCCACCAACTTTTGTTTTTTTGGCTTGTATGTAGCATGGTTTGAGAAATGCTACAAATCTAGTGTAATTGATTAATGGAGCCATCAATTGATCAATTAGGAAATACCATCCAGCTTTATTTAGAATTATGAAAAGTTAAGCTATACCACTTTGCAAACAGAAAGTTCTAGTCTAGTTACTGTTTCATTAGAAAACAACTTAATTACATATATTATTTGTTTTAAATATAAATATACATTATTACAATATTGTTGAATTCAAATTGAAATTTTAATTTATGAATTAAAATACTGACTGGTCAATTTAGTATGTTTTAAATAATGGGAAGACCATTTGCCATTCATCAGTTATTGGTCTCACAGTATTAATATGTTAATTATGAATAAATCATGTCTAGTACTACTTAAAATTACATTTTACAAATGACAGCCGTGAAATAGTAATATCCTTTATTCTAGTGCCCTATGAACACATTGAATTTTTGAGATGATAAATTTTTACTTTTGAAAAGATAGAGAAAAACAAAGATTAGTGAGTAAACTTTTTCTTTTAAGTGACATTTTTGTTTTATTCAATGAATGCAAAGAAAAGTGAGAAGTCTCTTTAAAATACCTTCTTAGTTCAATAAGTGCAAGAAGGGAAGAGCAACAAAAATTAAGAAAGCTGTTTATTGAAATTACATTGATCATTTAGCGAGTACAGAAGAACTGAGAAGTTAGTGTTTAAAATAATTATTCAGTAGAGTTTGCACATCCACAGACTGAGGCCACAAATATTTTGAGTGAGCTTTACTTCTAACTTATGGCTACATTTACATTAAACAGAAAATCTGATAGATTAACACAGTCAGTAGAACCAGAAATTGACCAATAAGAATTTTGGAAGAAATATATATATTAATCTATTATTCCTCTAAAATCACATATAGTCAAAAAGTTACATTCAAAATTTAATTAAACAACTTTATTATCAATGTATTTCAATAAAATTTCACATCAAAATGTAATTTATAAATCAAATTTTGATATTATATATGTGTTATTTTAATTTCAAAACGAAATATTTAAGTAAATCCTCGTCTTCACTTCTCTATATCACATGATACTACTTCACTCCAAATTGCCAATTTCAGAATTTCTTGTTTCCCATGGATTACACACTTATATTGTCAGTACATTTGAGATAAAATATAAATTTTTAGTCTATGCTTCTTACTTTACCAAGATGTATACAGTGAAACCCACATGCCATACCCCTCCGAGCACATCCAGTCTTTCCAAAAATGTCTGTAATTCTCTTTAACATTTGCCATTGGATTATTTCTAACAGTTAAAAAAAGAAGATTCTAATTTACTAAATGATACAACACTACAATTGTTCAGATGATAGGTTTTGAAAAATTCTTCATTTGTTTCATTGTTCTTAGTCATTGGAGCTCAGTTCGACCAGCTATTGGAATTATTTTAACCCATTTATAGTTTAGTTAGAAAGTCAGTTAAATTATTTTAGTTTTTGGGTATTTTATTTTTTATGTATGGTAATATTTTGTACTCTAAATGGCATATGTGAATTTGAAAAAAAAGTGAAATAACTAAACAATAGGCCTAGTGCATGACAGATAACTTCTGTGTGAATCCAAAAGCTTGCAAAAGACAAGATTCTAGGCACAAGTATTAAATTTCTTGTTTTTATGTATTTTTTCCTTTATTGTTATAAAAGTAAATAAGATGTAAAAATCAGAAACTTATTAGATTAGATAAGAAAACTTAAATGACAAAAATGTAAAAATACAAATTTCTTGCAATACTCTATTGTAGCAAGCACATGTTGTGAGGTATGATTGTAATTCAACCAAGGCATGCTTGAAACTCAATCATTTGTTTACACAAGTCAGTCCTGTGTAATAAATAGCTTTCACCTACACTGAGAAAGGACTAAGTACAACTACAAAGAAATACTAAATGAAAATTCTGTTAGTTTTGGCTGTAAGAATATGTAGTTTGTACATGTAGTTTTTACAGTCATTCTAGAAAGAAAAAAGGGTATTTTAGATTTATTTTATATTTTTTGCTACATGGTGGTTACAAGGTTGATCAAAATGAGTGATCCCACATACAGAGGATTAAGCAGATTTCAAGAAACTAAAATCTTTAGTATTCCTTTCAAGTTAGTTAATCATGATTTTAAAAAATACTGCATGATAAAGAATGCCCACATATGCACATGCACATTTTGTCCACAGTTATATTTTACATTATGAATGCATAAGTGTTTTTGTTTTTTTACATTCCATTTTACAGGAGTTCCCAGTTAGCAATTTCACGACCACTCATTAATATCTGGATTCCTTCTGCATTCTTGACAGGAAGGTCATCTGATGTTCACCACGTCTACCAGGTAATATACACATATAAATGTAAAGTGAATCATATGGTAAAAATTTAAAAATTGGTGTTTGATGAAGGGATGTGGAAGCTGCTTGAAGATCATCTGATATAAAGTAGTGGTAAAAACTCACCAAATTAAAATAACTTTATTAATAAAACAAGAAAATGACGTTTCGGACAACAGCCCTTCATCAGGTTACCAGTGGCAATGAAGCTGTTAATATAAGGATTAGGTTGAAAGAACAAATAATACGTGGCTCGAGGGCTCAAGAACATGTTCCTGAAGCTACAAATGAGGTAAAGGAAGTAACATATAAAATAATAAATTAATAATAAAAGTAAACAAATTTTATAAATGAAGTTAATCGTAGTACATAAACAACAAAAAAGAAAATGTAGAACAAAAATACAGGCAACAATGTAAGAAAATGAATGAAAACGTGGTAAAAATTGAAAAATTGATGTTTGATGAAGGGAAGTGAAAGCTGCTTGAAACTTTGTGATCTTCATATGCTTCAGTGAATGATGAAAAACAGAATAATAAAATCTGTGATGAAATGTAGTCAAGGAATTGTATTGCAATAGCTTGGAAAGATATTCAATATTGTTAATGCACAAAAGAATGAATTAACAACAGGGCTGAAATGAGTGAATATTTGAATAATGTACTAAATTTTAAGGGCATTAGTTATGTTAAGATTTTCATGCTGTGCAATATTTGTTATTATTAAGACCTGCAAGCTGTATAGAGTGACTTAGGTGCTGTAACAATGCAGTTAGTGGTGTTTGAGTTTGATATATGCTATAATTTATTTATACAAGTTTATAAACAAGCAAGGGAATGTCATACTTTTATAAAAAAAATTTTTTAAATTTAAGGACAGAGTTTGCCCTATTGACCAATTTACTTAATGTTGAGAGTTTGAGGTGATTTATAAATTTAATTAGTGTTAAGAATTACATTTGGTATGAATACCATACAGTCTAGATGAATGGGATTTACTTAACTTCTTTATTATGACTATTTTTAAATGTTCTATATGTTAACAAGTATTTACAATTTTTGAGTTGCTGTATCATGTTTTAACCCAGGAAATGAAGACTCCCATTTGTTCAGCTTCTTTTCCTCATTTTCAAAAATAAATGGGATCATCACATAATTTTTATAAGATGTGAAATTATACTGCAAACATGTTGAAAATCAGTATTGCAAATTTAAAACCCTGTGTATACGACAGAATGAGGCTTTGTATATAAAGACTAGGATACAGTCTCTTACTTTTTTACTTTAACATCAAAACTGGATGTTTTGTTAGCTTTATAAAATACTGATGTGTATAAACAGATAGGAATTGTTTCTTAAAAAAAGAAACATTTTAAAGTTATTTTAGGAGAACAAACTGTTCTTAGCCCTAATATTTTGTATTGAGGATTTTACTACATACAAATTTTGAGACTTAAGAAATGATCCAAGGAATAACTAGTAGAAGGATGCCTGTAAATCTATATTGTCAATCATTGGAATATACATTTTGACTTGATTTTAGTTAAAGCAAACTATTTAAAGTCTGTTTGTTTTTTTATGTAGGGCACATGCTTGTACTAAAAACATGCACTGGAATTGTCACTGCCACTAAGTTACACAACACTAGCAAAATACTTTGTGTTGGTAGTTTTTGCTAAGTAATTGCATTAACATTTTAACAATTTGCTGTTTAACAAAAAAAAAGTTACCATTACTATCTGTAAATTGCTACAACTTAAAATTTTTATATGCACTTAATATGTAATTTAGGAATTGGCACTTTCAAACATTATTTATCAGGCAGTTTTTAAAATTTGTCACTTTAAATCTCTTTCTTAATCTAAGCGAAATGTTTTGTGTATGATAGTTATTTTTTCTCTAAAAGAACAGAAGCCCCACCCAGTGGCTCAGCAGTAAGTATAAAGTCTTATACACATCCATATAGTAGAAACTTCACAAAAAACTGACATTACTGCAAATAATTAGATTCTACAGCTCTTGTTTGTTAGATCATAAAATATCATAAAAAACCTCCTATACTAATTTACTGTGAGGTTTGTTTACAATGGTG
>NW_013667322.1:81274-119362 GCF_000517525.1 Limulus polyphemus | reverse complement strand
GTTTGTTAGATCGTAAAATATCATAAAAAACCTCCTATACTAATTTACTGTGAGGTTTGTTTACAATGGTGAAAAATTATACTGATGTAAGTAACTGATTTATTACTAGATTCCTTGTGTGACTTGTATTTTGATAAATCTAATTGTGTAGCAGATAAGATAATATATAAAAAAGATTTTTATGAAATGTCACATTTTTTATTTCTTCTTTAAATTATATTTGTGTAGGATGAAAGTTAAATGACCATTATTATATAAAAGATGCGTGTATGATGAAAAAAATTCTCATTTGGCTCAGTTAAGTCTTTAAGTAGAATAATTATAATCTTTTCCCATCATAAGGAAAGCGGTAAAATGTATATCATGTTTTTAAATGTTACAGTACCAATATTACATATCTTTTTTTTATCTTTGAAAAGATTAAAGCCTATAATAACTGTAAAAGAATGTAAAGATGAAATTTTGGAAGATTTACTATATCCAGTCAAATGGTCAACAAATGACCAATTGTCAGTTGTTGTTTTGAGGTTTTCAGTTCAACTAATATTGAGTCTTGGACTTGTGTGATTACTTATTAGAGTTTGAAATGCTGTATGAACTAGATTTACAACTGACATGCTGTATCAGTCGTACATGCATAAAATTCAAAATCTACTAAGCTACTTTATTTTAAAGGTGATTGGAGTCCCTTATTCCAAACAGGTTTATATTCGTATTAAAGATGAAGAATGGAACATTTATCGAAGATATGCTCAGTTCTATGCTCTTCATAAGGCTCTCAAGAGAAGGAATACTATAGTGAACTCCTTTGACTTCCCTCCAAAAAAATCTGTGGGGAATAAGGTACTTAGTAAAATAGTGTTGTGTTACTAATTCTTTTTCCTTTTTCTCTTTTCATAAAAGTTTCCCTTTTATTATTTCTTGTATTAAGCATTTGGACCTTAAAATAAAATAATCACTGCTAAAACTGGCTTTGATCACAGCGTGGTACTCAGTTAGAAAAACTGCCCTTTAGAAGGAACAACTTCCAGATGTTATTTATGATGTTTAATTAAACAGAGCTGACATTTAAATTTGTGAAAATAAACCACTATTTTATGGAGATTTCCTAATACCAAGACTGTTCTCATATTTTTTCTTTTGACAAATAAACAGAATTTTAAAAGTAGTTGTTAAAAAAGTAAACTGTATTATTAAACATTCCCCTTGTACATGAGAAGTAAATATACACATCTGTGTTGTTATTCAAAATAATATTTTTGTAGATCTTTTGCTTGTATTATAAATTACTGATGTCTTAATTGTTATACAATACCGATTTTTGCTACTTACCAAGTCCTTGGTTTTTTCAGTGGACTGTCCATGTTCAGTATATTATTTTTTGAACTCTTCATACAGGATTCAAAAGTTGTAGAAGAAAGAAGGCGAAGATTACAACATTACTTACGTTGTGTAGTGAACTGGTTTCTTCAACATAATCCTGACTTAGCCAGTAATGCAGACAAAGAAATGTTTTTATCAATTTTACCATTTTTTGGGTATGTATAAGGCTTCAGGAAAATGCATATACAGGGATATATATCATGGAAAACCTGAAAATTTTCAAAGTTAATTTCTAGGACTCTAAAAGTCATGGAATTCTCACTTTATGAGTGTATTATATGATTTAATAACAGTTAATCATTTCATTGAACAACTGAATGAAAATTTGTTTAATTAAACAAATTTAAAAAGTACTGAAAAGATGTGAGGATCGGGTACATATGAGGGGTGATGCAAGACTATAAAATGTCCTGGAAAAATATTTTTAATCAAGGGTGAGAACTTTGATATACATTTAAGATATTTAAATATATATATTTAAGGTTAAAATGTATTTATAAATGTTATATGGAATTTTTTATATAACTTACTGTAAAATTTAAAAAAGAATAAACAGTATTGTAAAAATAAAATATGAACTCAACGAGTACAGTTTAGTCTTCAAATACAAATGAAACATTCAAGTAAATTGTTCTTTGTGTGAAAATTCATTTTTCTCAAGAAGTTATATAACAAAGATGATAAAATTGAGACAAAAGTAACCAATTAAAGTAGATAAATTTGGTCAGCGGTAAGTATAGTAAAGGTTTAAGCACTATGCCCTTGAGTAGCTTTGCATGAAATTCAACAAACAAACAAATCTTTTATATTCGTCTGAAAACTATTATAACTACATATATCCAGCTACATAATCTTTTTTCGATAATTGTGTAATTTGATTTTACACAGAACTAAGTTTAGCATGGTGTACAAAAGATATTACTTTTATTCAGAATTATGTAAATATTTCATTCACAAAAGAATTCCGATACAGTACTTACCTCTTCTCACAAGATTAGCTATTCTTGTTCAGTGCTGCCTTCTATATGCAAACTTTTTCTTTACACATGCCACAAGCTTTGTGCTCTCCCCCTTGTTGGAATTACTATATTCCAACATGTCTCTCATGCAAATCATCATGCATCATATCTTAATCAATAGTAGCATGACATGCTCACGTGACACATGTGACCACCTCTATACTCCTCTACCAACATGTCTCTCATGCAAATCATCATGCATCATATCTTAATCAATAGTAGCATGACATGCTCACGTGACACATGTGACCACCTCTATACTCCTCTACCGAACCTTCGTTTCTTGTTTGGCAGTACTCCTGTTCAAATGTTTTGAACTATGCTCTTGGGTGCTTCATCGTAGTAACTTTAACAATTTCATTGCTGCTGTGGTTTTCTACTAGTTTTTGCTTATATAGCTGACAAATTTATTTCTAATTACTTACCAGTCTTTTTTTTTTCTTGCAAATTGTGTTATTTATCAAACACACCTACCAAGAGCACTCTTTTGCCATTGCTGCAGATGGGGGCAACTTGTCATGGGATTTATCAGCGATTTTTTCGCCAGGAGATTGAACGTTATGTGGGTCTAACACTTTCTCCTGATGTTGCCCCCACTTCCTCGTGAACAATCTGACCCTGTTCATTCTGGTGAAGATTTGATAGCCTTTTTCTGCCACCAAACTGAGGCAGGCTGCCCTTCCAGACTGGGATATTCAGGTATTCCTCCATTGCCTCCATGTGATCCACATTCCACATGATCCTTATTTCACCATTACTTTCAGACTAATTTCCTACTATTGGCAGTGGGATGTCAATGGTGGGATTTTTTTGCCACGGATGTTTCACATACTCTTTATCTTCATACATATCTTCTCCTTTTCCAGATCGTTCTTTCCTCTCTCACACCTCTGCAGCATGGGAAGGTTCCTCCTCCTTTTTACTGCTTTCCATTTCCCACTTCCACCTCGTTATGATCTGGATAGCTTTCTATGTCCTGTACGTGCTCTTCGGTGTTGCATTGCACACACAGCTTCCATCCATGGTGCCCATTCACACTTCTTTATTCCATGATAACATCCTCTTTTTTGATCTCTTTCCTCCCATCTTCACCTAATGGGTTCGGCATTTGTTTCAACTGGCTAATTCCTCTCTTATGTTATCCTGCCGGACTTTGTTCATGGTTTCTTCAAATCATGTTTCACAATCTGCATCATCTGTTTGAGAAAATCCTTCTGTAGCCCATACATTTGTCTCCCTATATTTCATCTACATCGTTGTTTTTTTTTCTTTTTCATCAGGTTCTCGTCTTCTGCCTGCAGCCATTTTTCATGATGCAGTGCAACTTTGACTGGATTAGTTTATATTAATACTTCTCTTTTCCTTTCAGGGGCCCTTGTTTCATTTCTCATTTTATGGATCCCACTTTGTGGTGAGTGGAGCTTGACCAGGTATTCGTTAACTCTAAATCTGCACTGTCAGCCATGTTGACTTGTGCTCTCTCATCCATGACTCCGCACAATCGCTGGTGAGATAGGGTGTTCCACAAGATTGCTTGATGGTTAATTACCTTGTGATAAGTTGCTTCATAAACATGCCCGTTCCAGACCATACCACTCATGGACTACATGGGTAAAGCAGAAGGGGATTTCTGCCCATCCCTGCCTCGAGTGAATAACCAGGTATGGTCTGCTTTTCAAAATAGGGTTCCATGGTCACCCATTGCACTGTCTCCTGTGATGATGTTCCTTTGGGCTCTCCACCATACTGTCACCCTCCTTTCCTTGAGTGGAGTGTGAAATTCCTTACATTTCCAAGCTGCTGGTGTGGTTGACCAAGGAGGCACCCTCCTGAACAAGTTCTATGCTAAAAAATATTCAAACCATTTCACTGAGAATAGGACGATGGTGTTCTGCTAGTGTACATGCGACATGGCCTCCTAATCATGTTTACACAACCACACTGGAGTTGAGCCATCTCCTTACTGGATGACATGGCCTCCTACTTCCATTTACACAACCACTGGAGTTGAGCCATCACCTTCTCAGATGACATGGCCTCCTACTTCCATTTACACAACCACTGGAGTTGAGCCATCACCTTCTCAGATTACATGGCCTCCTACTTACATTTACTCAACCATTGGAGTTGAGCCATCACTTTCTGGTTGGCATGGCATCCTGATACCTATTAGACACCCACTGGAGCTGAGTCATTGCCACCTGATACTATTTATGCAACTAAGGAAGTTAAGCTGTCACCTTACGGCATGACGTGGCCTCCCACTTTGTTTTTCACAAATATTGGAGTTGAGCCGTCACCTTATAGCATTACATGGCCTCCTGATATACTTTACATACACACTGGAATTCAGCTGTCGCAATTGCAGTTCACTCCCTCGATTGGGAGACCTCATACTACCTTTACGTGAAAGTCAGTTCCCAGCATAGAGGTTTGGGATTGGAGTGACTCAAGCAACATAAGTCCTCACATGAGTACAGGTTGTCTGTGTCCCTCCCTCAATTGCTCAGTCTGTGTCTTTGGTCACAGTGTTCGTACATGGGATTATTCCAGTGTGATCCTTGTCTATTCCCGGATCAATAGATCAGTGATGATCATTGTGGCATACCCAGAAATTGGTGCGGGTCTTAATCCCCAATTCTTGGGTTTGAGGTGAAGACAGTATGATCCTCATCCTATCTATATCTCTCGTAGTCAGGGGTATACTTCAGACGCTTTCAGGGGTACTTCTTTCATTCCCTTTCATTTCTTTCCTCCTTTTGAATGTGGGGATTATAGCTAATATTGTGAGAGGAGGTAAGTATTGTATCGGAAGTTATAATTTTCCTATACTGAAAATGTATTTCTGATAGGTACTTCCCTCCACTCACACTTCCTACCATTCCTCCCCACATTTCTCTGGTGTTGACATCTGCCAAACATACAAGTGATTGTTCGGTAGAGGAGTATAGAGGGAGTTGTGTAGCATGTCATACTACCATTGGTTAAGAGATGACACATGAATATAGTAATTCCAACAAGGTGGGAGTGCAAGGCTTGTGGCATGCATAAAGAAAAGGTTTGCATATAGAGGGCAGCACTGAATAAGAATAGCTAATCTTGTGAGCCGAATTATGAGATTATGAGAGAAAAAAAGACAATGTATTGCAGCAAACAAGCAGACAGTCTTGATGGACAGGAAAACTCAACAAGTACCTCAAGCCATTTTGGAAAATCTGGTTCAAAACTTCCATCTGCTTCATCATCAAGTCAGTCTTCTCAACAACACTACAATGGATTATGAAGGACAGAAATGACTATTTGAATCATCCTAAGACAGGCTAGTATAACATAAACTATAAAATTAAATATAGGTTGTAATTAATAATTTTAATACTTTTTTATGGGGTTGGTCGATGTGACAGGCCTTGTAATAAAAAAATAGCCATCAGAATTTGTATATTATAACGTTTATTATAGTTTGTGTATTTGGCAAGCTTTTAATAAACATTACAAATCTTTTAATTAAGTATTTTTACTAAAGATTTGTCTGTGAGAATATGTAATCAGAATGTTGACTGCTTCAAGTGCAAAGTGATTTTCTTCTTAATATTAGAAATACTTTTCATCATCTTAAAATTGTCAAATTGCATTTATGTAATGTCTAAGATTTCTTTAATAAATATCAAATGTTTTTTTCAGTAAAACTTTATATTTTAACTGTTTTCTGTACCCAAACTCTATAATACTTGGTCGATTTGACCAATCTTGTAACCACCATAAATAAATAAAAATAAATCTAAGTTACCCTTTTTTCTTTCTAAAATGACTGCAAATTGTAACAAGAAACAATTGTTTATCTTAAATAGCTTTATGCTAATAACAGTATACATCTGCTTATACTCAGTTTTATCATATTACTAACCTTTGAACTGCATCTAACTAATAATCCCACCATACAAGTTGTAAATCACTTGATGAACACATAAATCATGTTACCATATTGAATGCTGTGATGCACGAGCTTCTCAAGGGCATATCTCATGAAGAATTTTTATTTCTTTATATTGTTTGTAATTATCTTACCTAATAAGTTTCAAATTTTTACATTTTAGTTTTATAATAATAAATAAAGGATACACATGAAAAACAAGAAATATCATACTTACCTATGACCTCTTTGCTGTTGGTTAACGATGAGATTAAGCCTACCTGTAGCAAAAGTGTTAAACAATGCCATGTAATAAATTAACTTAACATCTACTAAGTTAGCTTATGCAATCATAATATGCACATAGAAACTAATATAGTAGTACTTGCCTATGACGTTTTACTGACCTTTATGTTTTCCTTCATTTAGAATATTAGTATGTATAGACAGTACACACACTCTCTCACAATTAGCTGGTATTCCTTTCTTCAATCAGGCTAGGATAATAATATTAAACAAACAAGCTTGCACAAACTTCCCCTCTATTATAAAGAATTTAAATGAATACTTGATGACAAATTTATTTGACACAAAGGAATAGCCGCAGGATCATTGTATGTATTACTGTAGAAATAATTGTTTGATCATTTTTGTTACAACTCATTTCACTGCAGCTAAAGTTCAGCTAAAACAAATTATGATATAGCAGATAAAAATGGCAGTTATTTTTAGTGTAGTAGTCTTAAGTGTTAACTTGTTTAACAACCTATATACTGATTGCAGTAACCTCAAGATAACATTAAAGCTAATTGGATGAGCTGAACTTATTAGTATGAGAAATTATTTTTAAGAGAATTTTTTTTTATTATTATAATATAAATTTTCTTTCCTACATACATCAGAATGGACCAAACAGAGAAGGAAAATATGTCCACCTCTTTACCTCCTGTATGTGCAAAAACACTCAGTTCTGTCCTTTAAATAACATCTGATGACAAATACAAAAATGTCACTTATGAAATACCATGTTTGAACAACAGAGCTGAAAACATCTCTAATGAAAATTCTATGAAAACTAAGTGCTTACACATCATACTGTGTTTTAAAAGACTGGAAATGTGCCTATCAATACAAGTTGTTTTCCTGTATATGGTTGCAAGTTGTTTTCCTGTATATGGTTGTAGTGAGTTTGTCTGCTGAATGAAATTTCAAGGAACTACAAGCTGTTATTCTATTTCCATGGTGAAGTGGATTCTGTTGTCTATGGAATTAAGGTGTTATAAGAAAGCTAGTAAGTTTTTATGACTATAGGGTCAGATAACAAGAGTAACTTCTGTGAAAGCTGTTTTTTTTGTCTGTAGAGGAAAGAATGTTTTGTTCAATATCTTTCATAAACATTTTTGCCAAACTGAGGAGAGTGGTAATCTCATGGCAAGGCAATCTGTTTGCTCAAGGAAAACATTGCTGTAGTGAACATATGTAGATTGTAGACAAACTGTGGTTAGTTGTATAATAGCTTCTATCTTCACGTCAGTTCTGTATGCAAGAAAATTATCATTCAACAGCCATTGTTTGGTGATGTGATTGGTTTCTGCAGTTGAAACATTAGTGAACAGGTCTGTGACACCAAAACTGAAGAAGAAATCTAACATGTGGGGCTCTGAATTCTTCAGTGGAATGTTTTGATTTGTGGTTGTGATGTTCAGTATTACCGTGTAGTGGTGATACCAAAAAAAGCAGCTAAGTGATTGAGAGATGAGTTTATGGCATTGATAACAGGTCTGAAACATATGCACACTGGCTTGTGTAAGGTGAACTAATTACAGAAGTCTTTTGAAACCTGCACTACTTTTGTAGATTATTCCTCCAAGACTTGCTCCTCAAGTGTCACTCTGAACTTGATAATTGCTGCCCACTTCATCTTTTTTTGTCTGTAAGTAATAAAAATACTCATATACTACTGAACATACTTACGAACAATTTGATGTTATCATAGATATTGTTACGACAGCGAAAATCATGATGGGAGCATGTGCGCTGGAGTTACTGGAAGGATCATGAATTTTCCTGGCAACTCTAATTTGTTCGTGGCGCCCTCTTTTTTAGTATATAAGCTTGGAGAGAAAAACGAGCACAATTGCATAGATAGATAGATATGCAGTTAGATTGAAGATAGAGATAATTGAATCAAGTGAACAGTAGACACCGAAAGTAAAGTGTGTAAATTACTGTGATTTATAGTGTGTGTTATAAAGGTTGTTAAGTTTAAAGTGACTGTGGAAATTCTATGTATTACAAAGTTGTATCGAGAAAGAATAAACTAGTTTTAATTAAAAAAGGACTTGTATCGCTGAAGTTTCTCGGAAAGAATTTATACCGGAAATTAACAAACGAGCATATACGTAACAATATATAAATTTTGATACAATGGGTAATAATAATTAGTTTGAAAGTTTAAAAGATTCATATATGATATTATTACATTATTTTTATTAGCTGTGGTTTTTTTAAATGCATTACAATCACTATTGATTGAATGTTTTGTGAGTACTTCTACTGATTAGTTCATGAATAGTTGCATGGAATGAAAAGTGTGGTTTTCTTCTGGTTGCTTATTTATTATATTGTTATCTCTAGGTCCTTGTTGTGAAGAAAGAAGAGGCTGTTACATCTTGGGTCTAACCACAGAAATACTTGTAACCTAAGTGTTTTATTTCTCATCACAAATATATTAGCATAATACGTGTAATTCAACAGAGTACAATGAAAGCAATTCAATAATTTATCACTAAAAAAATTAATACACTTAATTCTCCATAAAACTATCATGCACTACTACAATGATATTTTATGAGCAATCTTGTGTTCTCTGTATCAAACTGTAATTAAATAATAAAAAAAATGTAGGGGAAATCTTTTAATATAGAAACCAGATCTTTGAATTATACCTTCTTGAAGGTGGAAGATACATGTACAAGAAATATGGTTCTAGCTTGGAAATACCGAATATTGAGATTTGTATGTAAGATTTGAAATGACTGCTGTAATAAAGCATTCCTTGTAATTCTGTTGATTTTGTTAAAAGTAATGTAAATACTGTTAAGTTAAACATTTGATTATATTAAACTGTTAATATATATGATGTTGTTGAAAATATATAAAGATCTGAATGAGTATGTATGTATTGTTGTATCAGAAATGTACAGGATGTTTGAAAACTTCAACTGAAGTTTTCATATTATTAGGACTTCAACATCCAATAAATTAAGTTTAAAACCATTCAGCTAGCAATTTTAAAAGTAAACTTTGTTTATATCTGCTCAAATGTAGTAATTATATGGAAATGTGTAACATTTTATTTTTTACACATTTTCATGACTATTCAAATCCCTCTCTTGATCTCATTCTTTAATAAACTGAGTGATTGATGTTGGCCTGCATGTTGTCAGGACAGATTTTTTTTTCTACAAGTACCTACATGTATGTCTTGTGAACAGACCAAAACTGCAGTTTCCCTGTAATATAAAATGTGGTCATTTAACACTAGGAATCCTTTTGTAAATTTGGTGGTGTATTTATTTGAAAGCATATTCATCCAAAAGGTTAAAGAGATTTGGTATTGAAAGCAACTTCTGCACCAAACAAGACACCACTGGAAAATAATGAATTACACTAATTGAAAATGTTGCTAAGAGGAACTGTTTAATATTCCACTATACAAAAAAAAAACATTCATCATCATCCTTTTCTTTAGATATTTGACTATTTGTTTCATACGCAAGTCTCAAACACTATATATTATAATAAAGATGTTTTAGAATTTCATACTTGTAATTTTTGCCACAGTTTGTAACAAATGATAAAACTATGTACCAATCTAATGTTATGTATAATCACTAAATGCTACTGAAGTGTCTTCATAATGTGTTTTGAAGCTTTTATTGGCTTTCATAAAATAAAATAAAAAGAATGTATGAAGATAAATAAGCATGAAATATAACTCAGATTCATATTATTCACTTAAAAGTTGTGTTACCTAAAAATCATGAATTTAATTTTGTTGCTTTCTGCGAAATGAATTGAGGATGAACCAGATCATGCCATTGTATTGTTTAGATTTCTTATTTCATCTTGATGAAAAAAGTTTCCAGTCAAATTATGTGTAGTATCAAGAAGACTCTGCCATTTGTTTATAATTGTAGAAAATAAGAAATGCACATGTAAATTTATTATACTTATTAAAAGTTAGTGCAATCTTAACTGTTGTTGTATGAAACAGTGCTAATCATTTTCTTGATGTGAAGAGGTAATGTATAGTTTATTTAATTTTCCATATCTGGTGATGTAAAGAAAATACTTAATAAAAATTGTGGTAGAGAAGTGGAATGTTAATTGTTACTACCAGTTTGGGTAGCTGTTTCACACACACAATTTTGATCCATACAGAAATACATAGCATAATGTTTTGACATTTTTGTCTTATTAAAATCATATGCTAAAATTCCATATTAGAGAACTAGCAAATGACGTCACATACAAATAATACTGTTAAAATTTGTAAACTAACTAGACAACATATGGATTAGTAATACGTAGTTGAATGTCAAAATAATACAAAGATATCACTTGTATCAGGAAATAGTGTATTTCTGAGAAGAGTTTACATTTTTATTATTTTTGCAGGTCTTGGACCACTTTTACTTCCTTAAATTGTTTTAGGTTGTTCTTGAATTATTTTTTATTTTTTCTTGGAAAATTTTGAGTTTTTTCATTAAAAATGTCAAACATTCACATTTTTACCAGGAAAAAACGGCAACCAAAGCACGAGGTCAGACCCTTAAAGTGGCAGGGCTACATCTGAAAACCTTGCTTTTCACATGGTCAGTCCTATGTTGGGTGTTCAAGAATAGAATCACCAAGAAACTTATATTTTGAACCAATAACAACTTCTAATGTGGTGTATCAAGAACTCAAGAGTATCAACAACACTGAGGCTGTAGAGAGAGATTAACACCATAATTTTAACACAATTTCAGTAACGTGGAATAAAATAGGTGTGAAATAAAGTAGTTGTAAAGTTAATTATGTGTGAAATAAAATATGAATATAAATAAAATTTGTGATTTGTTTTATTTTGTAATGTGTCTAACAGACAACCTTCTTCAGGGAATAAATAACATGTTATGTAGAAACTAGGCTAAGTAAAACTAATTTATCCTTTTACCCAATTACTGATAGATAATTCAGTTTGCATTCATAACTGCAGTGATATATTACCAGAAATCAATGAGGAATGGTTGGTTTTATTGGTAATTTTTATTTTGGACTTATGAAAGCTCTTTACTTGTTAGTATGTCCTCATCTATGAAAGAAGGTATCAGAGTGAACTATAGTTTCCCTTGTTAACTAGGAATGTAACACTTGATGTTACAAAGGAACAGGAAGCAAACCCTGGCCACTGCTGTTTCTAAACTTTGTTACAACTTCTAAGTAACCAGGATGTATGTACTCTGCATTGAACAATTCAAATTCTGCTGTCTTACGGTTTTTAGGCTTAGCCCGGTATTTGTCTATCTTTCGCACCTGGCCAGATCATGGTAGGTGTGTGTGGTAGACGGGTGATAAGTGGAGATAGAAAATTGTGCCTTCCCGTTTTTGTTAATGGTGATAACTTGGCACCTAAGAGAGTTTATTCTTGCTCAAATTCTTGGCTCGTCTTTGTCTGCTCATACTCCAGCAACCATTAAACTAAACTAACTGTTCCAGACAATCAAAGAGTTAAGTGTTATTGTCTTCCTTCCTCAAATTGATCACATTCTAGTTGATTATTAAACATTTTGCATTTCTTTCATGTCTGGTCTAATTGGACTCGATTACAGCTCCGCTAAGGAAACCTTATTCAACTTTCAGTTATTGTGGTTTAGTAATTTACTTGTTGGATTTAAGTGTACTTTAAAATACCACAGATGAAATTATTAAAAACAATTTTGATGTCATGATCAAGGGTTTGTTATTATTGAGTTTGAGCATTTCTGTGCTCCTTTGTAACACCCTTGTAAATTCTAATTTTGACTTTGCTAACATGGATAGGTTTCCAAGATGATGAAGTACGAGGTAAAGAGAAGCTGCTGGGGTGTGTGGTTAGAAAACCTGCATTGAGCTGTTTGACTGTTATAAATTTCACGCAAAGCTACACGAGGGCTATCTGCCCTAGCCGTCCCTAATTTAGCAGTGTAAGACTAGAGGGAAGGCAGCTAGTCATCACCACCCACCGCCAACTCTTGGGCTACTCTTTTACCAACGAATAGTGGGATTGACTGTCACATTATAATGCCCCCATGGCTGAAAGGGCGAACATGTTTGGTGTGACAGGGAGTCGAACCCACAGATTGTGGGTTGAGCACCCTAACCACCTGGCCGTGCCAGGCCTAGCATTGAGCTTGGAGTGTAAATTTTCATATTTTTCATTATGTGTATTGTGCTCTTACTGTATTAGTATGGCAGGGTATTGAATTTATTTTTGTTATAATTTTATTTTTATTAAAGTGAAAGTTGTTTGTTTGCTGTAGTAAGCTTGTATGTGTTACACATTGTCTTGCGTGTCATGAAATTTAGTGTTTTCTAGGTTACAATTCTGTTGTGTCAGTTGATTTTCAGTTTAAAGTTGGGACAGCTTCAAATAATGTGGAAGAGTTGTGATATTAACACAAACTAAACCCTTCTATAGCATATTATATTGATCAATTTTTTATTAATACAATACAAAAAAATTAAGTACATGTTTTTGCACTTAGTTACAAGATGTAGACAAACAGAATGTGCCCTATTTTGAACAATGCTACTTTTGCCCATAGGTCCTTTTTTCCCACGTTTACACACCAAACCCAAGACTTGTCCTTCACACCTGGCCAGCTTGCTGGATAACTTGAGCAGAGCTCTTGGCAGGTTGTCTAACATATGCAAATAGAGAAGTAAAAACCTTGGTATCTCTCTTTTTTTTCTGTGAATGCATTGTGTTTGATGATGAGGATGACATGATGTTCTGAGTAGTGCAGGAAGAGCTTCAGAGTTGAATATAATCCTGAGTTAAGTTAGTTCTTGCTCAGATTTGGGCCTTTTCTTTATTTGGTGAATTTATCTGTCGAGTAGCCATTAAAGAAATGTCACATTCAGGTTCCCTTTTTATGATTGCTCAGCTACAGAGAGAGAAAATATATTGTGAATAGTGTTGGCAGTTTAACAAGAGATTTGTTCTCAGTTTTTAGGAAGACAGTTCATTTCATGGGTGAGAACACTAAGATGTGCTGAAATCCAATTCTCATTTCAATGTGCTGTGTAATTACTCCATTTCATTCCCAGCTAAAGCATTCAATCCGTAGTAAAATAAATACAAATTCATCACTTTTACTTATTCACATTGTTATTTGATATAGTCCTCTTGCTACAACAATTAGTCAACATGTCTACACTATAATAAAACATTTTATTTTGACCACAACACTATATCTTCTCTTTCATTTCACCCTACAATAAATCACTACATCTGTCAGCAAGAAAAACATCCTTAAGATCAGTGTCAGTAACAAAATCAGCACTGAATATAGACAATACGGTGTGGTTGATATATTTTTATACATGCTTCTCACTTTCACTTATTTCTTATTACGAACTAAATAACAATGCACTCAAGCTCAGTTAAGTACATGAAGAACGTATTTATTTTAAAATATTAACATGAGAATGTAAGATAAATATAGCTCCAGCCAAAAATTTACTCTTAGCATGCACAGGCTAAGTATTAGTACAAGAATATAGTCATAATCAGCAATCTAACACCTACAGAATGTACTCAAGTGCATTATCTGTACCACAAAAATGGTGTGAAGCTTTTAAGTATGACAAGAATATTTGTCAGTTCTGAGAGAAAAACAACATTTTTGAATAACTTTGAACTTCAGCATATTCTCTTCACACATTGCTTTCTATACAAAACATGTTTAACAAACAGTAGGATTATGGTTCTATGTAATGTTCTAAATATTTGACTGTGTATGTAGTTACATAATAAGTATTACAGTGTCATAAAATCCTTTTCAAAGTTATTTGAAACTTAATGGATACTTGAAATTTGATAGCCAAAAAAATTTACAAGTTGAAAATATTCTGATTTTATGTCTACTGGTTATGAAAGAAGGTTACAAGTAAGTCAATTCACTGCTAATTTATTCTCTCTGCTACATAATCTACTTATATTTTTTTTCAAGAACAGTTTATTGAAGCTTACTCTACAAAAGTTGATAATAATAAAACAGTAAGTTAAAACAAATACACATAAATTATGACTCTTGTCTTTTATTGAAACACCATAGTAACTTCTATATAAAGTACACACACACACATTAACAAATATTGATTATTTTAAACTTCTAGTTTATGTACAAATGTATGAAAGCTACATTTTCCCCAAAATCACAGTAAAGTCCCTTGTTACTGTATCAATATAAATGTATATTCTGATTCATTAATATTACATATATATTTAACTCTCATGTACTATCTTATAAAATCATAACCTTTGTACAATATTTTCTTTTAAAGGGTCTTCCAACAATGACTATTTAAAGTTAACTGCCAAACTTTTAACACTTTTATATACCTCAGCACACTTAAAACATATTTTTTAATTTACAATATATAACTTTATTTAAAAGAAGTAACATACAAAATATTGTGATTTGCATATCCACCAGGTGCACTACACCTTTTAAACAGAAATATATTTTCATTTGGATGGCCTTACCTTTGACTGCTTAGAAGAAGTTAAACCATCTACTAAAAAGCAGTTCACAAGACTACTTGACTGTCTTCTGAGAGCACACCACAGAATCTTGGGGATTAAATCCCCATTATAGAAGAAATTAATAATTGCACCATAATCACTTCAACAATTGTTAAAAGCAGCAGTGAATTTTATGTTCTTTCTTGCTGGATATCATTTCCATGATGCAGCACTGGTAACTGGCTAACATTTTTTCTTCTGTCCATTCTCCAAATACCACTCTGTTCAACCTCTTGAGACATAACTACAAAAATTTCACGGTTTTTAGATCGGATTTGTTCCTGTAGGTAACTTAGGAGCTCTTGTTCCTAATAATAAAAAAGAGAGAGAGAACATAGTAAATTTATACTCACATGACTTTTTAATTGTTTCTGTATGTCAAAAGTTGTGTTATCACTTCCATGTTAAAAATGAAAACTGCTTTCTCCACAACATGAGAATATTACACACTAGCTGTAAAATGACATACTACTATTGGTTATACATTTCAAAAAGTAAGAATCAAATTAACAAAATATTTCTGGGTTTTAACAAGACCTTAATTTTTTGAAAAAAAATGAAATTAAGAGCTTTTTATCAATTTATGAAGAAAAATACATAGTCTAGTTAGTTGCAATTCTGTTGTTTTCCACAATTCATACCTTATCCTTGAGCATTAACTTAGACCAGTAGGAATCATTTATGCAAAAGGCAAGTAGTCCCTGTAATAATATATTTACAAACAAGTTGTTGTCACCATCAACTTAACTGTTTGTGTCCTACTGAATTTAAAGTTTATAATGCAAGAAAGGGGTAATAAATAATATGATTTTTAGTTTTAACACCAGGTTTAGCATTTTGTATCTTGGTGATTTTACAAATTAATTCTGACAGTAACAAAATGTATTGCATGACCAGCTAAGAAATGCAGTTTCATGCAATGTTAATTCTCATCAGTCCAGTAATGTCAGTACAGATTGTCACACAATGGAACTTTATATGACTTTGGTGTGGAAAATGACTTGGTGTAGTTTTTAGATGTTTCCAATATATTTATCAATTTATGTTCTAGTTATGCTAAAGGTAAGTTACTTCTGATTTTCAATGCCACCATTAGGTTTACCATGTTTTGTTTCTTTTATAGGAGTTACTAATTAATAAGCAAGAATGGGTAATGAATCATTACTAGTAATTTTACTTGCCACTATCGAGGTTAAAAATATATGGTGTAAAAATGCAGAAAGAGTAAAAGGAAAAACTGAAACATTCATAATTCATGCTCTTGATAAATTACAATACTAATTTTTACATTTTCAGTTTTAGTTTATCCTTTAACAGTACTGAAAGATGAATATAAGGGTTGTACATCTTAGGAAGTCTGTATACAGAGGTTAATATACACCTCCCATATCAAAAACAAACACCAATTCATGACACAGACAATGGCAGTCAGTATCAGTTCTTCATCACCTCATGCAAAACCATCAGCTAAAAGTGCAACACATTGACAACATTAAGATCTATTTTTTCACCTTGAAGTATCTGATGCTTGCTGGCCATTCATCTAAAGGTGTTCTAAAACAAAACCACAGTCACAACATAACACTAAGAAACTAAAACCATCCCATTTTTTTCCGTCCACTCAAATAAAATTGTTTCCAAACAAAGTCACAGCATAACACTGAAAATCCAAAACTATCCCATTTTAAAGTATCTTAGGCTTGCTGTTAATTCAAACATTCATTGTTCATGTTTTATCTTAAATGATTTTTGAGCACATTACCAATCGTTTTTGTTTTCACACAGACAAAATATGTACACATACACACAGTTATTGTTTTCATTGAAGCCTTACAAAAAGTTATATATTGTATAATATTTACCTAGTTACATGCATTTCCAAAAAAATAATGGAATTTTCTAATTTCTTGACAGTTTACATAAACAAAGATATTACCTTTCCTAAACACAATGGTCTATCTTGGAAAGTTCTAATTTCTTGATAGTTTACATGAACTAAAATATTACCTTTCCTAAACAGGATGGTCTATCTTGGAAAGTTCTAATTTCTTGATAGTTTACATGAACTAAAATATTACCTTTCCTAAACAGGATGGTCTATCTTGGAAAGTTCTAATTTCTTGATAGTTTACATGAACTAAAATATTACCTTTCCTAAACAGGATGGTCTATCTTGGAAAGTTCTAATTTCTTGATAGTTTACATGAACTAAAATATTACCTTTCCTAAACAGGATGGTCTGTCCAATTTTGAGTCAAGATTGTAAAAATTGCCTTCTACTTCTCGAACAGCTATCCAGTGCTTACGATTGAGAGGTAGCTGTAAAAACCCGAACTTCATCTCACTGGGAATGTTCAGAATAAATCCAAAAATTTTTGACAAGTCTATGCATGCTGGATCTCTGAAAAATAGATAAATTATATCTACTGAATATTAAGGTTTCTTCCTATTCAAAATATAATAATAATAGTTTCAAATATTTCTTTAGTTGTTTGCAGG
This sequence comes from Limulus polyphemus, assembly GCF_000517525.1. Lineage (NCBI taxonomy): Eukaryota > Metazoa > Arthropoda > Merostomata > Xiphosura > Limulidae > Limulus > Limulus polyphemus. Next base: position 101,712 of record NW_013667322.1, on the reverse strand, counting down.
CTGTAAATTTTTACAAAAGAAAAAAATCTACCAAAAAAGTTAGAGTTAGTCAAGTATTTAAATTCAAAATGTTTGCTGCTGATTAACATTTTTGAAAGTGTGTTTTGACTTAACCAATACATAATTTTAAGTATTTTTAAATGTTTAACTTTTTTTTTTCAAAATTTAAGATTATCTATGATCTGGATGAAATGAAGCTAATTTTAGATTATATTTCTTTTATTAAAGCACAACTAATTCCAATTTTATAAATAATTTATTGTCATAAGTGTTTTAACTTACAACTTACCTTCATCTGTATGATGCACACACACATACTACACAATCTCAAAGTATAAATGACAAAGTTTGGAAAGCAAAATAAGATAAATAGAATGTTATGTCTTTGAACCATGAGTGTAAACAAAGAGATTTAAAATATCATTATTACCATAAATAGTGACACAAAATAATAATTTCAGTTAAATGATTACACAGTAGTTAGAAAACATAATACTGGCTGTCTGCATTAAGACTTGAATTAAAGTAATATTTTTGAAATTTTGGCACATGACAAAAGTCCCTCTGTACAGTACGTGTATCTTGAATGGGAGAGAATTTTGTTTGGAAGTTCACACAAAGCTACCCGAGGGTTATCTGCACTAGCCGTCCCTAATGTAGCAGTGAAAGACTATAGGGAAGGCAGGCTAGTCATCACCACCCACCACCAACTCTTGGGCTACTCTTTTACCAACGAATAGTGGGATTAACCATCACATTATATCATCCCCACGGCTGAAAGGGCTAGCATGTTTGATGGGACAGGGATTCGACTCTCAGATTGCAAGTTGAGTGCCCTAACCACCTGGCCATCTTGAATGGAGATAAAAAAAAATTGCAATTTTATTTAATTGATTACAGATTAGTTGAAAATATAAACTTAGCTGCCTGCTTCATATTATTACTCAAACCTCAATCAAAATACTACCCAGAATAAGTCATGCATCTTCTGCCATAAACTTCTAAAACGTGGTGGTAGTTTTAATGGTGAGAGATCACCTATTTCACCACCACATCTTTATCTTGAGCTACATCTTATTGTGAAACTGGCAGTATCTCTTCATTCTCAGTCAAACTATTTCACTGATTAGTTCTGTTTCTTTTTGAAAAATACTACTTTTCTTTACTTTAAAGCAAGGTTCCAATAAGTTTGATGAGGTGAAATTTGGACAGGTTTATACCCCAGCAAATTTAGTTTCAAACCTTTCTCTCAAGTAACTTCAACAGACAACAGCGAAGCCACGGTTTGGACAACTTCTAAAATTACAAGTCCAGTGTAGCTAATGTTTTGAATAATTTATTCAAATAGTTATAGAAATTTTATACATGCCTCCAATAGGAAACATTGGTAATATTGAGGTTGGTGATGTTATCAGCAGCACAGAAGCGTACTGCTCTCTTATTCTAAAAACCTTTCAAGGATGATAGTAGGCTGAATTTCATTGTGTCTGTATCTCTTGTATAAATTTATTTTGTGGCATATTTAAAATAATTTTGTATAATTATTCGTTTTTCACATGCTCAAGCATTTGGTTGAAATGTACAACAACCTCTCGACTGATATAAAATCAACTACAGCTTACTGGAATTTCCCAGCATTTATTATCACAAGTTGTAATGTGAGAAGGAAACATGGTTTTTGACAATCCATCATCATCATCAGAATCTTTCAAAATATTTGTTCAATATATCTATCTCTCAATAAGAGCTTACTCTTATTGAGAGATGAATATTTTTCTTTTTCAATTTCCCATATATTCATTACATCTTACAACACTTTCCAAAAATGCTTGACATTAAGAGCAGCTTGTTTTAAATCCCTGTGATCCAGTGTCCTGTGAAGCTAAGGAAACTGTTTGTTGTTGAATATAGCCAGATACCTATGTCTGACATTTGACACTGACATTCAAAATCTAACCAATTACTGCAGTCTTGCATCTTTCACATACAACTGAGACAAGTTTTTATTGGAAATTTGTAATGTGGTTGTGCTTTCTTCATCAACCATAATACAAATTATCAAGCAAATAAACCCTTCATCAGTAACAATTAAAAATGGTTGGTTATTCAACATATTAATTCCACCAACTTCATATTATAACTCTTTTAAAAAAAAATCATTAATGTACCATTGCTTCTTTTTTTTACTTTGGCAACACTTCTAAATGGTATGAACAACAGATCAGGCATTACCAGTGATGACTGATCTCAGCACAATGGAAACATGGACAACTGAGGGTTACTGAGGTGGAATGATGCCCAGCAAGACTAAGAACAAGTGGGGTGATCTCTACGCAACTCCAGCTCTGGTCAAGACAACCAGAAGTACACAAGGATATCAGGAGAACCAACAGTAAACTTTAAACACTTCCACAACATCTACAGGAAACTAAAGGAACCCAAGTTGATCGTGGCCAATGACTTGGGAAAGCATGGCACACAGCTTGCACCAAAGGATTTAGTGGTCAAGCCCAACTCTTTCAGGGCTGAGTGAAGATTAATAATACTTGTAAGGGTACAAAAACAAAAGGTCAAGTTCACAGTACACAGAAGAAGCCATGACAATTAGTATCTTGCAAAACATCAAGTTCACCACTCTAACCAGTGAATACCAACTTTATTCTGACAAATGGCAATATACTAGGTGTAAACAGAAGTAGATCTCCAGCTGTGTCTAAGAAATTTCACTCACAGAATGAAGGCAGTCATCTCTGACCTCTGATTTCACATAAGCATCCTCAGAACAAATGTACTGTGTAATTTATCAGTCCGTTTTGGTCAGTATATCAACACAATCTGTGGCTTGTATGTTGGCAGAGCAGTGGTAGTACAGTTTGGAACACTGAAAAATATCCAAACATATCAGGCAACTAACTTCAATGGCCATTTCTTCTCTAACTTGTGTGTAATATGTCAAATGTGGTGAAGACATGCATTTCACCTTATAGATTATTTAGTAGAATAAGTAATACAAACTACCAAGTGTATACTTATAAAAAATTTTATCCTGGTCAAACCAACTGGAATTATCACATGATGTATATTATGAATATATACACTGCAACTAAACATAGGTCTAAAGGCCATTTGATGAACATGCTCATTTTCAGGCAGATAATACTACTCCATGTTGACATGATGTATGATCCTCCCAAATAGGCAGATGTCATATGGTGTCCAGGGGAATAGATGGAGTGATTAAGGTCTCCATTATTTAATATGAATAAATTTGCCATCAACAACTTGGAAAGGCTGCTCAATTAAATAAAATGCAGCTTGGAAGTGTACTAGGAGCTGGGGGGGGGGGGGGAGGAGAAACAGAAAATAATACCAATGTGGTGAAAGCTTTGTAAGTCACACCAAAAACTAGAAGTAAACTTGTAGATGGAAAAAGGAAGGAAGTGGTTTGTATTGAACAAAAATAAGAACTGGTGTCACCTAAACCGAGTCAGCTCAGATGTAGGAACCCAGTTGCAGTCTCAACCCACCTTCCTTCATGCTGGAACTTGGCTCTATCCACATGATAACCAGACTGTAGGGAGAAAAATTAAACCAGGTTAGAGAGCAAGTCATGTTATCTGTTGTCCAACAGGGAGGACAGAGGGCAGCACAACTAAACAAAATGAACAATTAGAGACCCAATGAAGAAAGAGGATTGAGTATATCCCAGGCACTAGGGATACATCTTCTACAGACAATATAGGTCATGAGTACAAACAAAGCCCATAGAAATGTTGTTTGACCATCTCAAAAAGATTTTTAAAAAGATCATGGTTGTAACCTATTATAACCCTTTTCAACCTATACGCCTAGCCGAACTTCTGACCAACTAGAATTCAACTGATACTGCATTTGCAATTCAGACTTTTGTTACTTAAGATCAAATTCTTGACCATTCTGTATATCTCTTTATTCAAACAGCCAGTTTTAGCTATCCTGTTTTCTTTGCCAAAGTATCCAGATGAATTCATTGAAATGCATGAAGGATCATCTCACAGATGATAACCAGTATCTACAGGACTTATTCCATATCAAAAGATTGGATTAAGTGGTTAGGCCAGTCCTCAAGACTCTGGAAACTGGCCTGATTTTTACTGTGACTCAGCCTATTTTTGTACTGTGTATCTTTCAGTATCCAATTGTTTTCTTTGTGTGTATGTGTTTTATGATGAGTAAAAGGTTCTCTCTTTATGATTATTCTATTACATATTATATGGTACCTTTTAGTAGTTAAAGTGCTTTTTGTGTATATTGTGTTGTTTCATTATTTAAAGGTATGTTAATGTGTCAATTATCATGTATTACATTTTTTCTAATTGATGATATTAATTTTGGATGTTTGAATTGCAGCTTATTGTTTAAGGGTTGTGTCATCTATGTTGCATGTTAACATTTATAGGGGAGAGAAAAGATATTTTCTTGACCATAAAGTTAACTAGCTCTGAAGTTAAATTTAACTGTCGGCTTGAGAACAAGCTGGACACAGAAGGTGGAAGGAAAAGTATGGGATGCAGACATACCATGCACTTCCGTATTTTAATGGAGAAATTTTCAAACTTTTTTGTTTATTCTGAGTCTATGCAGTTTTTGCACAAAGACATAGTCCAGAAAACTGTTAAGCTGCCTTTGTTCATTTGTTGTTCTCTACAGATAATACCTGCTCTGCCTGCAGGAGACACAGTTAGAATGTGCATATTGTTCAAGAAGGTCAATGACAGCAGTGTCCTTCATTGGTAGAGCAGATAAAGGATAGAGGTTACAGCCTCCACTATGTTGAATGAGAAGGAACAGTCATGTGGGTAGCACTATTTACTATGAGTAAATTCGACATTCCATGTTAAATAAGAAACTTTAGATTTAAATAGCTAACACAAGATCTCAAGCGAGTTGGTTGAAGGGAAAACAACATCAGGGAAAAATCCAGTTAATCAATTCATGAATCTAATAGCAGGTAACCAACCAGTGTCTTAACACAATTACATACACTATGTTTCTTCTATAGAATATTGTTTTCATTTTGTGTTACACATCATGTCCAGTCTTTCTATTTTTTATTTTTTGCTTAAAAACTCAATTATTAGTTAAATTCAGATTTACTTCATAATTTGTCCTGCTAATCCTCCTGTTTTAAAGTGAGCCTACCTAAAACTTTTGGTAAAAATCAGTATAACCTGAGAATACCACACCTCCACATGCAAAATACAACCTATACCAGGATATCCACACTTTTCGCAATTGACAAAATATACTCGTAATCAGATTGTTTACTTGTCTTACTATAGACCTTTACTAGCTATCGATTCAAAACTGTGTAATGTAGTGCCTACTTGTTTTACAAAATTGGTAACCACTCATCAAGTACTCTGGGAATGTTGCATATTACAGCCCTTTCAAATCACTCCATCCATGGAGAGTGTATCACACAGACTTCATAGAATGTGTCTGTTCACACAAAACTGCACTGGATGCAGTCTGCAGTAAGCTCCAGAGAATTTGTTGCACAAATCTTATTTATACTTTCTTCACCATCTTGATGAAGAAATATGTCACAATTTAACACTACTTTCAGCATACCTGAAAATATTTATTGGTACTGTGCTTTCAAGTTTCTGATACTGTTGAATGTTCTTATCCATAACAGATCATGTGTAACTAGATATTGCAATTACCTTACCTAACAGTTATACACTTCTAACAGCCTAATATACTACCTACTCCGTGAAAGGCGTGCAATTCACAACACTACTAACCTACCTACTCAATAAATTTTCTTTCTGAGCAGCTGGGTGTTCTTTGAGTTCATAGATGTAGATAATCTGGTTTGGCAGCACATATCCAAGAAAGCTTAAAAAATCAGTTTGTTTTTCATTACATATCCATTCCCATTTTCAGAAGTGGTAATCACAAGGTGATGAGGCAAGTGCCTCATGATAGCCAATCCGAAATAAAAAAGCAAGAAAACATACATGATCACATGTCTTTGCTATTCACATAGGCAGACCATTTCCCAAATGTGAACACATTAGGTCATACTGACATACTAAAAAAGACAGTAGTACCAGTCTTTCCTCAATGAAATTATGTGATCCTCTGAAAATGAAAATGGTGAAAAGTCTAAAGGAGTTAATCCAATTTTCGTGTAGTGATGTAATGAAAGGTTAGTATGAGTGGTGGAAGAAAGTTTAAGAGAGTTAATTCAATAAATGAAATTATTTTAAAGTAGAAATAACAGCTATTTTAATTTTCAGCATAGTTAAGGCTTGCTTCTTTACTTAGAAAATGTAATATTTTTGTTTTATAGTACATACATGATTTTATTATTTAAATCCAGCACTGTGCTGTTACCATAGTCACTGTAACATATGATGTTTAATACTACATGATAATTAACAATTCCTCAAATAATAAATTAAAATCTAAACTTTGAAATAATTCTCAGGATAATTTGAATATATTACAGTGCTATTTATACATAGAACATCAAACAAGGGAAATATTAATAAGTGCTGGCATTACTTTCACCGAAATTTTAACAGGTAACATTAAATCCAGAAAAAATATTGAATACTAGCAATGATAATTTTGAATATACTATGACTGCAGAGTAAAAAAAGAGATGTATGAGAAAATTAATATTTAACACGATACTCTTCATAATAAACATGACAGCAACCTCATACACTCTCCATTTTTTCCAGTTGTAAATTTTTCGGTACTTAGCATTAAAATGGGTAATGTGGCAAAAAAAGCTCAGATTCAGAATTTTAAAACAGTCAGCTACATGTATGATGAGAGATAGGAAATTTGAAGCCTTCAACTTGAAAACAAAAGTGTAATCACAAAGTCATAACTGTGAACTTTAACCTTTTTTAGTTCAAAGCATTAACATGTGGTGACGTAAATGAAAGGCTAGTATGAGCTAATAATGTGACATGCCATAATCACACAAATAGGTAAATGAAAATAATATATAATTTGCAAATGAAATGAAATTATTTATATTGCTTGAATAAATGTTTATGTTCATGAAAACCTGTTTCAAGAACTTTATATGGTCAAAGAAGTGGGAATTCTTTTCACTTCCAGAAATTCTCTAATCACCACAAATTTTTATAACACAGTAGTCAACAGTTTCCTTCAGAATTCTCAGGTTATATATTTTTAATGTGACATCTGAAACATTTTCTTCTGCAGTTACCCAACAACTACAGTTGCTGGAAATAAGGTTGCAAACTGAAAGACCTATGGTTTGTACTGGCTCACAGAAGAAAGACATCTATTTTACTGATTTTAAAAAAATATAAACTCCACTAAAATTAAAACAGTAATGTTTTATTATTCTTTTCTAAAGGTGGTAAAAGCTATAGAAAATAGTCTAGCAATACCACATACCTTAAAATGCAAGTAAAACACAAAAAATGTGATCTCCCCTTATTTTTCTTGTATAATTTGCATTGTTCATGGTTAGTACTCTGTGGGTATTCTAGCAGCCAATTACCATGAGTATCAGTAATCAGCCATGCTAGACTGAATTTTCACTTCCCTACCATACTTTGACTAACACCTGAGCTGTTTAAAACACTTATTCAAGCAAAAAAAAAAACAACTATGAAACAAGTCTTTAAAATAAATTCTAAATGGCACTACATTAAGAAACAATCATCTTGGTCTTTTTGCCATTGGATCACAGTCTCATTCTGTCAAAAACCATGCAAATGTTGATGGATTTTGCATAGATGTCTCCCATGGAAACATCTTTTAATGGAATAAACTAAAGAGGAGAGCAGAAAAAAGAGCTTCAAAGAGGTCCTCAGGATCAAAATGAAGAAACGCAACATCAACTCTTGAGAGATTATTCCCTAGGACCATCTAAAGTGGAAGAGGAGTCTGTTACAAGGATCTCAACATTCTGAAACCATACGATTACAACAGATGAAAAGTGGAATCAGCAGAAATAGCATGTCATGGATAAGATCAACAATCCAGGACCATTAATTCCACTTGGAAACCCAAACTGCAACAGTCTGTCAATTTCAGATTGGCCTCATCAGCAATTACTGGACACACAGTTAAGATCATTATGGAAGACAATCATCCTCAAATGTGAGGGACTGATAGAGAGACAGCCTAAACAAATTACTAACAAATTCTAAGTCATTAAGTCCCCTAAGTATATTTCAACTTTTCCCAACTTCAGTATAATAGAAAATGGCAAAGACTTACATTTTTCTCCCAAATAGTGTACTTTGGAAAGAGCTAAACCCTCCTCTATCATGTAACCAAAATGTTACTGAACATATTTCAAGTTGCCAATAGGACAAGTCAACTTGTACCTCATTTGCTACTGAATATACATCATGAAATGTCACCATGCTAACCAAAAAAGTAAAGATTCAAGCTGATGTTGTCACTGAGACGACTCTCATATAGTTGCAAGCATTAACAAAGCTGTATATCTTGTAGTTTCCTACATAATTGCATTCCATTATGTTTAAATGCCTTCTCAGTTTACTGCTGCAATTCCACCTAACAAAGAACTTTTCAAACTGAAAACCTTTCTACTTCAACGTTTTGTTTATCCCACAATTTTTCTTGTATGATAATGCATAAACCTTTAAAACAATAATTATTATGAATAATTTTATTTGCTGTCAAGAGCATTTTCATGTGCATCAGTCATCACACCGTATGATAATTAAGTATAATCATGAACCAATTTTTTATAATTTTATCAATTTTTGATCTCAAAGGAAAAACTAATAACATAAATGAACAAAATAACATATATCACATTCCTGTATTTATAGTCCTGATTGTCTCTTAAAAGCAGATCCCAAGGTATTTAGTAATAAGCCCAAAATGTCACTCAGAATATCTCGACATTGATTAATCACTGTATAAATTGGTGACCAAGTACCTGATCATATTATGCACGGCAGTCAGGATTATAACACTTAATTCTATTACACTGTTGCCATATGGATTTGCATCTCTATCTCTTTTCATTAAAGAAATTTAAGCAGTAATTAAATAAAAACTAAAGCTAGAAATGTTGTTAATTATTGTTTTAAGTGTTTATGCAGATGGAATTAAGGAAAATTCTGAAACGTCTATATTCTATATACTATCAACAATTTCATGATCTTAGATTTCCACCAAATGAGTCTTGAGTATATTTTTAAACTAACAATACCATTCCAATAATAATCACATGACACCTATATAATGGCTTACAGATGGTGGTATATAGTTCAACCTGTGCTGATCAGTGTTGGCAATTCATTGTATTTCCCATTTTATGAGTCACATTTTCTAGTTTGTTTTTCATAAATCTTAGATAAAGATAATGGTAAAAATAGATGTGATAGCAATGAGATTAGGCTTTTAAGGTCTTTTCAAGATCATTTGATAAAAACCAATATTTCCAGAACTGCAAATTAGTTTACAAAATTTGATGACTTTCAGAAATTATCATGATCTGTGTGAACCCTGAAAGCCTTTGAAGGCCTGATCTGTTTCTAAATCTGTTGACATTTGCTTTATTTCTAGCTTACAAATAAAAGACAAAAGGAAAAGATTTGATCAGAATCATAAAAACAATTGAGTACTTAATTGTGATGTCATAAGCACTCTCAGCTAACACAGGTTTAAAACAGCCTTGATGGTTGGGATAAGTAACAATCATTTTTGTAATTAACACTAACTTGACTTTAATGAGGCATCAAGGGCCTCAGGTCAGAAGATACTGTATTAAAATGAAAATTACATTATTTTTAGAAATATCTTAGTTGTTGGATATCAAAAACACTTCAAAATGTGACAGTATCAATAAACTGCCTAATGGTTATTATCAGAAACTGAAACAATCAAAATATTATGCAACTAGCCCTATCTCAAATAATGATTAAAACATATAAAACCCTGACCACATTCTGAACAATGACTAAAGTACACTTTAGACCCACTGTATACCTTAAATAATAAACAAGAATATGTGAAGCCCATAAATCTGAAATACTGATCAAAGAAAAATGCCAAACCAGAAGTAAAATCTCAGTAATTATAAAATAGCCAAATTTAAAGCCAGAAAACATGAACCATAATTAAAACATGTCAATTCAAGAACACTTTTTCAGCTCAAAGTTCTTTATTAATCAGAATACTTACTTCCGCTTGTCAAACCACACTGCTTCATATCCTTTCTTTTGTAAAGCAGCCATCAATACATTTACATCATAATTTCCAAGGCCTAACATGCTCTTATGGGGATTGACAACATTATCTGGAGAAAGGCTACAAGAAAGATAAATCCAACTTTCGTATTTCAGGAACATAAACTACAGTTACGATAACAAACAGAAATTAATAATTTGTGCATCTTTTAAATGCTTGAGCTTCCTATCATTATTTATTAATTTTTTTTTGTTTAAATAGTAGAAAAATTCTTTTATACATACTGCATTGGTTCACACCCATATCCTACCTTTTTTTAACCCTAATCAAACTGTACATCTACATTGAGAATTTATATAGCCTCTTATATTTGATCTTGCACTACATAAAAAATTATTATACAAAATAGAAATTTAGATCCTACAAGTTTAAATGTTGCTTTAATCTATCACATAATTATATCTTCTGTTTCAATTATACCATTTTGTTACTTAAATGTTTATTTTCATTTTCATAACATCCAAATATTTAATACTGTATATATATATATATACATTGTTTACATTGTTTTACTTTAAATGTAGGCTACTTAAAGAATATCAAACATACTAGTTTTTTACTTTGGCTAAGTACTCATTTGCCTAATAAATAAAATCAGTTATGATTATTAATTTCTCTTGATTGTTTACAAAGTGTTTAAACAACTTCATAGGTATAGATAAAACACTTAAGGCCTCAACATTATCTTAAACACACTTATAAACATGTAAAACAGTACTGAATTGTCTGGAAGAACAAGAATGAAAAAGTATAAGCAGTATTGTTGCAACAGGGGAGTGCAAAGTGAATAAATATCTTATTATTGTTAAATGTTAAACAATGCAGTTGCATTGCATGTATGATACAACTTCATGTATAAACTTTGGGATTAAAAAAGTAACTTAATTCTTGAAGTCTAAAGACAGGATTACCTCTGACTTTTCATATTTTTTCACCACTTAATAAAATGCTTTGAGACAATTTTGAAATCAATTTTATATGTTAATTCTAAATATATTTAAACACTTTAAGCTCAAAAAATATTTTACAAATGATATTTTTTTAATTTTCTGACATTTATTTAGTGTAATTCATGAAGAAAAATATGTCATATTCTCATTACTGCATAACTGCAATGAATTTTGCCTGTAAACAAAATAACCCACTTCTCAATATTTAAAAAAATTCTGCCCATCCTAAAGATTGAATTTATTTTTGCTAAAAAAAACCTACCATCCCTTGAGATTATATTATCAATTTTTTAATTTTCACACATTTCTCTTAGTTTTGTATAGGTCTCAGTTGAAATCTTGTTCTGGTGCCACTTCAAGTGATCACTACCAATGAAACAGCTTTGGAAACAACTATAAAGCTTAAATACGCTTAAATTACCTATCATGTAATAGCAGAATATATATCTAGGTTTACAAGTTAATCTTGTAGTTTCTGTGAGTTTTGCTTTTAGTTTCATTCATTTTGAAATGTGAAAGTACTTGTGTGTTATACATGTTTGAAAGCTAATGAATTTTCTTCAATAAGACATCGACAACTTAGATATGAAAAACAGCTTACATATACAGTTTAGAGATGGGTAAGAAAGAAAACTTTATTAGAAGTTTAACAGTAGCACGTCCGATGTTTGAAGATGGCTTTGTTATCATCAGGTACAAGTAGTTTATCTAGACACAGGAATATATATACAGTATGAAACAAGAAAGTCAAATGACTGGAGATTGCTAAGACTCAATACAGCTATCTTGATGTCTGGCTTTCTTTGAAATTATGGTGTTTTTACTTTTCAGCACATATACAATGGTTTTTGAGTTTCAATGTTTGTAAACATGAAGTTTGTTTTTTTATATTCACTAGATGAAATAAAATAATCTTCATAACAGGTAAGTTTACTGTTTAGTGAGTATGTTAAGCAAATACAAAATATTGTGATGACTCAAATCTTTAATGAATATTATTTTTATACTTATCCTATTGAAATGATGTACACAAACTGCCAACTTAATTATTTTCCAATTGCAATGTGATATGTTTTAGACACAAACATTATTCACCTTTTATTGTGATAGTAAATATTGGACAAAAAAATTTTGCAAAAATGCCCAAATGGGGTCCTACAGAAAAGAGTTATGTTATTAAACAAAGGATAATTAGAAAATTACTTTTAAAAAAACAATGTGAATGAAAATAGGAAGATTATTAATACCATGTTAGAATAATGCAGTGGTGAAAAAAAGTTATAAAGACAGCACACACTTTATATATTTATTTTTTTGTACAGTGAAGGGCATGTAATTGATTAATGGGCCCATCAATTAATTGATTATCTAATAACTTCCTTGTTACTTTCATTACATTTATAACTCTTCTTTCTATTACATGTACTAGAGTACTTGTATTTTAAATTAATAATTATTTTTTTTACCTTTTATTATATAAATGTTTTTGATTTTCTTTTATGCATGTTTAATACATGGTAAGAGCATTACCATTTTATAACTAATGGTTAGAAATGATAAACATTTTTGAAGAAAAAAGCATTTGTCAAAGAAAATCTTTAAATACAGTTAAGACTTTCAGAGGAGATAATGTTTGGTTTTACAAAAACTAAATGTACTATTTAAAAAAAAACATATTCTTACCTATGACAAATATTATCTAACATTTGCTTAGAAAAGGCACTACCATCTTGGAACAAGTTATTTAGGGCATGCAGGGCACATAACTCTTTCACTTGACGCTCATGATAAACTCTTTCTGTCACATGACTGTCATCATTTCTTGTACTATTTTTCTGATCTTTACCAAGAAGTGCGTCTACAAAATTCAGGCAAGACTGGTACATTTGTATAACCTCAGAAAGAGCCAAAAAACTTTTGACTTATTTGGTAGACACATGGACAGCTGCAGAAAAAATATATACACGTACTATATTAAGTATGCTTCTTAAGAATTGTTATGATAGTAAATGATATTGAAAGCTAAATTGAAATGCTCATTTACAGTTAAGACTTTTAACCAGATTCAACATTGAAAATAGTTTATACCACTAAAGTTATTTTGTTCTTTAAAAACAAAATAAATTCCATGTAATATAATAAATCTGAAACACATCAACTTATACAAATTTAGAACATTCAACCAAAAGTCTTGTTAGGTAGGTACAGACACTGAAACTTATAATACTGTTGTGCATAGCATTGTAGTATACATGGACACATGCACCATATTATTTAAATTTGCTAAATACAGGTTTATTTCCCTGGAACTCATTTAAACAGCAACACAAAAGGCCATCAGATGTTGGTATTGGGTTTTCTAAAAATCAATGTAATTAATGTTTTCTGATGTCATATATTTTCTGATAATGTTTTCATCACAGTTTCTTGTAGTCTCACACATCAATCAAAATCATCTACATCAGTAAATTTTGTATATCCAAAACTTGTCAAACACTATATTTCTATTATAAACACTGTTTTGTAACCAAACTAAAGATCCTAAAAATAAAAAGAAAATTTAAACAGAAACTCTAAAACCCCAGACATAATCAATATTACATTCTCTTTCATAGACAATGTATGAATATACAATTGATTTAGTGTTAATACTTTAATATTGTTAGCAAGTAATATTATTTATATATATATAGATATAGAGTCCATTTTGTGTGACGCATGCAATCGCATATGTAGGCACACACTCAAATCAAATTATGCATGCTGTTTGTTGCATACGTGAAAGGCCATATTTAGTCCCACATCACATTACAATTTTAAATACTTCTGAGGAAAGCAAAAATGTTTTTCCTTTAAAAATGCACTATGCAGCATAGTAATAAATTTTCAATTCATTGTTATCATTTGTGAAGCAGAGGGAGAAGATGGCAGCAAAGGTAATAAACTAGAGGAGAAAATATTTCAAAGTTATGGAAAATTGGAAATTACCAGAAACAAAACTGCAAAAGGAGGGAGAGAGAGAGAAGATAAGATTTATCTGGTGTTAAGTTATTTTCTTCTTTTTTTATAGTTTTGATAAAATCAATAGCTCTGCTAATACAAATATTTGTAACATTAAAGAGAAAGGGTTTACTTGTTATTTCCCTTTTGTAACATCACGTTAAGCACCCATGCAATTTGCAAGCTACAGGTTCACTTGCACATGTGGATTTTCTCATGAAAAGATCTGTATATACAAATCAATACATCAGATTAGTAAAGTGAGTACCAACAGGAACCTTTTTTTTTTTCTTAGGTTTTACTTGCAATGAATGTGTATATTTCAGTGACAGAGCCAAATTATCTAATTTTCATATGCCATACTTTCAAACTTGTGATAGGGATTTACTGACCATTTGTGCTGTGTAATTATTAGTTTTTATATTTTATTAATATATTTGTCTAAAAATGCATTAAACAGTACATCAACTTGATTATAGTAGGTGGAAAAATGACAGCCAGCCTCCTCAGCTCATAATCTGAGAATTTCTACTTGTATGCATGTTTGTAATTTTAATGTATTCATTTTCTTATTAACTGCAATTTTGTTAAATCTGTTTTCATATAAAAGTATAGTTGTTTCCACAGAGATTCTCAACAATAATTAATTTCAATTTCCAATTTTAGACTACCAATAAATGTCCATTATGAAATTTAGTAACTTATGGTTGCCAAAAATTGATACAAGTTAAATTTTAAATGTCAGATGGATTAAACCACAAGTAACTTCTATCAAAAGTGTGATACTCTTTTAAGGCCATATTTTCCTTCACATATAACTGGAATTACAAATCATAACTAAAGTTCCCTTAGGACTTGTAACTCCTTATTCACGTCTACTCAAAGTTAAAAGGTATAAATTGTGAAGCACTATAAAAAACCCTATTAGCTACAAGTATTCAAACTACTGGCATAAATATTAAATAAAGGTCCCCAGATTACACCGTGAAATGAGAAAAAGTATATCTCAATCCCAAAATGATACTGTTTCATACTGTTTTCAAATTACTAGAAACAAATGTGAAAAAATAGTGAAGTTCATTAAATTGTTTTGTTTTCACAGTTACTGAGTTCAGTTCAAAATGTGTTTTACAACTGGTGGAAGAAAATGTTTAAACTGAGTGAAATGCAAACGATTTTATTATTCTTTTTCCTTTTGCATTTTATACAGCCAAAATAGAGAGGAGGAATAGTTGTTAACACTTCTTTTTTTTATGCTATTCATTAAAGTATTGGTTAAGACAATTACAAATCTATGCAACAGAAACTATTAATTGAACATACTGGTATAAATACTCTAGCATTATCAACATACAAAATGAAAAAGTTTCCAGTTATCAACAGATTAACAATGATGGTTTAACCACTGAACTACTTTTGAAGATTGTTAATAAAGATGTCCAGACTTCTGAACTACACCTATACAAACATAAATGTTAGAACAGTAATTTCTAAAATTTCAGAACGCTTCTCGGGTAATTAATTGCTGAACAATAGCTTTAGTTTAGAACCATTGTCTGTACCTTTATTTGAGATCAAAATGCTTCTTTCATATATCTTAATTTTATTAAGAATCCTCTATTGTTTAAATTTAAGACACAACTAGAAAACCTTATTTGTTGGAGTAAAGCAAAAAAGCTAACAAAAGAGAAAGTAAAGATGGGAATGGGTGAATCTACAAAATAATTTTCTAAAGAACTTAACAGAAGTAAAAATGTTAAATTTTACATGCACATATTTCCCACCTTTAAGAGGTAAAAAAATTTCTTTACCTGAAGGCTTTTTCACAAAATCTTTAATACAAGTCTGTTTATTATTAATTGAAAATAAGATATTTATACGTAATTCAAGCCCCAACGAATTAACATCTTGAAATCTACCAACAAAAGAAGATGAAAAAATTCTTAAAACTGATAAGGGGTATGCTACTGTTACAAGCAACAAAAATGTAAATTAGGACCAATAAAGCTCATATCAAAATTATAACTAACTATACTACTGCTTCAAGACAGTTCAAATATGTACAAATCAAACCTTAAAAAACATCTCATAACTGGTGAACTTTTCAATATCTTAAAAATTATATATGCCATGGCAAAAATTAAAATAAAGTTTAATTTCCCCTTGCCAGACCAAATTCACAAAGTAGTGGATTTAAAATGTGTTGCCAAATTTGAATTTTTTGTTGTTTTATTATTTGTTCATGGCAGCAGGTTCTGATTTTGTTAATTTTGTTTTTAACCTACTTTCTAATCAGTCCTCTCACTTCCAGTACCATTCAAGACATGGTATCTCTTTTTTTTTCTAGACCAGATAACATGACAAATTTGGATAGAAACTGTAAATATAACTTATGCTCTCAGTAGAATTGAAGAAAAATGAAGTGCTGGTACATTGAAAATGGTTGAAGAATTTAAAATACAACACTGTTTTATTTTATATGTGCAACAACTGTTGCAAAATGTGACTGCAACAAATGTATTGTGTGCACAAATCATTTGCTTGAACATAACAGTGACAATACCTGGCATGATGTATACAACAACATTATACAAGATGCACATTGTTTTCCTCATAAGACTGATGTTGTAACAAAGACTTTATTGGATAAATTGGCAACATTTTTACCTTTGTAAATTCCATTTATTCATGGTTTTCCAAATACATTATATGAAGTTGTCATTAAATTTACATGTTGAAGTAAATAAATAAACAAATCTTCTTTTTCTTGTAGCTGTACTTGCTATCCTGATCTTGTGTAGCTGAGGGGGGAAAAAATGTCCCTACCTACAAAACTACCTAAGTTTGAAAATCAGCATTGAAAGAGGGGTAATAAAGATATTTTTTAATATGACCTAGAATCCTTTCACAATCTTTATTTCTAAGTTGGCTAATAATCTGGTTTAGGCCCACCATCTCTTCAACCTTTATTAACTCATTTTTTTTCAAGGAATCAAAGCACTTTAATAAACTGAAATATTTTGATTGCACAGGTTAGCTTGCACATTTTGCTTTTGTTATTTACTAAAGAACCAGTACAAGAACTTGCCAATGGCTACTTAGAACCCTAAAAAACTACCAAATCTAGCAGTTATCTTCCTTGTGAAGTTGCAGTTAAGTTACTAAATCTCTCAACTACTTTTCAGTATAAAATCACAAATTGAGAAGTCCTGCATACATTGCACTATTCCTTGGCAATAATTTCATGTCCAGAACACAACAATCTCTCTTTTATCTCTCTATTTTAACTTTGTTATATATGTGTGACACATATAAAAAAAAAAGTTAATTTAAGTTTTACTCACGTTAAGACTTGTTTTCTAAATATGAATCCAGCAACCACAAAAAGAAAAATTAAACAAAATTGAAAATTTTTTTAAGCTTTTTTGTATAGTTTCACTACCATTTTTCCCTAGTATTGGAGAAATTTGACGATTATAAAATCAGTTTTGAAAACATTATAATTCTGAGAAAGAGATAAAGATTTCCTTCATTCTATGCCATCAAGTGAGACAGGGCTAACAGTTTATTAAAAAAACATTATTATAAAGCCTCCACTAATGAGATTCTTCTCAAATTATTATCACATACAAAGGTACTCATTGTAGTGAAGTATTTATTTGGTAAAACAAACCTAGCCGTATTACTACAGATAATACCAACTATGATCAATTTAATACTTTAAGCTGAGAATAAAATTCCACTTTGAGAAACCAACAAACTATTAGTAAAATTTTTCAATTATACAAATATCCCTTTACAATACAAAAGTAGCAAAATGAAGGTCATTTGATCCATCAAGGCCACCCCTTATCAAGAAAAATCATCTATTTTGTTAGAAACCAACTTACATCACATCCACATATCCATCCATTAGAATCTTAATATAATTCAAAGTAACAATAACATCACATTCCACACTGTTCTACAAGTTCATTATCTAACCAAACAAAATTTCTTTCTAAAAAAATCTATATGTAGGCTTCCAAAGCTTAAATCTATTAACCATAATATTTAAGCTTGTATTTTAAGTCTATTCAGTTTACCACTTTGATAATTCACATGAAAATTGTGATCTTTAAACATCTGTATCACTACCTCCATAATTCTTCTATGCTCCAGAGAAAACATATTAAGAACTTTAAATCATTCCTCACACCTTAAATTATTTAACTTTAGAATTATTCTACTGCAATAACCCATTTATGTAACTTTTCCATCATGTTAATATCCAATATTTAATAAGTGAACCAACTAGAAGATTCCAAAGATGCAAGGTTTATTTTATGTGAACAAGTAACATTGCTTTTCTCTCGAAAAAAATACAAGATAAGAGGTGATCTAATTGAAGTTTACAATGTTATCCAGGTGACTGATAGGATAAAGGCTTCTGATTTCTTTGTGCTATATTATGAAGAGAACAGGATGAGAGGACACATACATAAAATTTATTCATGCTCCTAAAATAATTAGTCAGTGTGGAAATCTTCTTTGTCCACATCAACAACAACACTACTAAACAAGATATCTACTTTTGCCATGTTCTCTTCTTTCATAATGAGGTTTTTTTTTAGAATCTTAAAGAACCAATATTATCTTCAAATCATGTTTTTGAAGTTAATGTGAACATAAGATTCTTAACGTCCTATCTTTTCACAAATAGATAAAATTCAAAGTAATAAAAAATTTAAATAACTACATAATATTTATATTCAATTTTTCTAACACCTTTAAAAAATTCAAAAAGTGTAATGCTTCTTGTCATATATCACACGTGGAACTTTTTTTTTAAACATTACACTAATTTCGCTAAATGACTGCTTCAACTTCTTAAGATAGGGTAGAGATGGCAATTGATCATAATTTACACAGTCTTTCACTTTCAATTGTGATATACACATTTTTGCGATACTGAGTCTCAGAGATCTTGTACTATTGTATTTGTGCAAGCCTACTTTAAAAATAGAAGTGCTTCTAGTTCTACCATACTTAAATAAGTACTAAAGTAGAAACATGTAACTATGACTATATTAGTTTACTTGGCAAAACTTAATTTTTTAGGCCTAACATACGTGACCTAAATTTAAAAAGGCTAAATTATTATAATTACTACGTTAATTAATGAAAGCTATATTACTTGTTGTAAATGCACAAATTTTATCGCAAGATTTCCCCATCCAATGCACTTTTTACGCACAAGTTAGGTTTAATTTTTAAATAAACTATAACAACAATAGTTAATTTACTAACATTTACTTATAAAGCAGTTAAAAAACATCTAGTACAACTAACAATGGTACTCGACTATTACTAACACTAGTCGTACACTCATCAATACAGGTAACATCCGATCTTACGTTGTCTACTTTTAACTCTATTGTATTTTTTACACCAGGTGTCGCTTCCGGTGAGTTTCTTGATAATAATTGATGTTACTAGTCTCAAAACTTCTAGGTTATAAACCAAATTTCAATCAATCAAAATAAATTCATGTAAATATACGGCTAACTCTTGAAGTAAAATATAATTAGTTAAAAGATAAAAAAGAAACCAATCCAATAAGTATATTTTAATAGCGACAAAACACTGTCAATAAAATACTTGCAGTTTAACTTATTTGACTTTATTTATTATTATTTTTTGTAGAGTTTTTGTGTTTCGACAATAATATTTAACTACTCAATAACTTAATGTTTTTATGGTTGCTAAAGTAAACTGAACACTTTAAACACTAGAAATAATAATGTAAATATCATATATAAATGTTAAAAAAATATATTCGATCTATTCAGTAAGCTTAAATATTTCAAGGTTCATACATAGAAGTTTAGGTTTGTTTGAACTTAAGCAGAAAGCAACACAATGGGCTATCTGTGATCTGCCCATCACGGGTATCGAAACCCGGATTCAAGCGTTGTAAGTCCGTAGACATATCGCTATGCCACTGGGGGGCAGAAGTTTAGGTAGTTGATCTTTATGTTGGTGTTAGGTCTCTGTTCGTTTGTTAATTTTCCATAGAAATTCTTCCCGAGAAACTTCAGCGATACAAGCCCTTTCTTAAATAAAACTAGTTTATTCTTTCTCAATACAATTTTGCAATACACTTAATGTCCACAGTCACTTAAACACACGCTATAATTCTCAACGAACGATTTACGCACTTTACTTACTACCGCG
>NW_013667322.1:78667-80274 GCF_000517525.1 Limulus polyphemus | reverse complement strand
ATATTGTATATATATATATATATATAGTGTTTATATGTACCTGATGACGCATTTACTGGTGAAATCATGGTTGCACATAAATGATGTATTTGTGAAACATACAATTGTCTTGTTTTTCCTCAAATTTATAAATAGTGTTTTTCTTTCGCTAATTATCTGACTTTAATTTTTCAAGCTATTACAAAATTATTTGTAAGTAGACCTGGGCAAATTAATCAATTACCTATGAGCAATGATTACATCAATAAGTATCTCATAATCTAATTGATTAATCAAAATTACAATTAATCAATCAATGTTATAAAAATCATTAACTGATGAAACTTAGAACTTCCGATTACTTACTTTCTTTGATTATTCCAACTAAGTATTCAAAATAATACAATTATGCTTGTTTGTTGTTAAACACAAATCTACATAACTGAGGGGGTGGGATCATCATTTAAGGGTCTCACTTTTGATTTCCATTGCTATTAAACTTGTTCACCCTGTCTTTTTTGTTACAAAACTACTAAAGCTATCTGCGACTGTCACTAATCATGAACTACTGACTAGAAAAACAGAATCTGTCTGGCAGCACCCACTGCTAACTCTCTGGCTATTTAAGTGCTAAATAGTGTAAATTTACAGTTTATTTACACTGTGTTATGATTTCTAATTTATAATGAGTAACTATACTCTTTTAATGTTGTATAAGGAGGCATTGATCTAGGAAGAGTTCTAGGGGATCCAGTCCCCCCCTCCATTTTTTCATGAATTTATACTGTATTCTTTCATGATGTATAAGGAGATTCTATCCAGGGGTTTTTCAGGGAACCAAACCTCCTCCACCCCATTTTTTTTAGAAATTCATAACTATTATTTGATGTTGTATAAGTTATGTAGATCTAATGGATTCAAACACCCCTCTCAATTTGTTTTAGAAATTAATGAAAACAAGTCAGATGGTCTTACACTAACATATTTTATCAAAAACAAACATTAGATGTCAGTATTTTTACTTGATTAAATGCTGCATTGCCATGGTAAATTTTTGTGCCTTGCCTTTTTCCACACATACTGACAATACATCTAGGATTTAGTGATTTGTTTTCATTGCAGTTAATATTAATTAGGAAACCTTTAGCTCTTATAAGACTTGTCATAGAATTGATTTTTCATTGTTTAAAAGTTTGAATTATTGTGAGAAAGATGTTTTTGGTATTGCTGGTGTCTAAAATAAGTGAAAATGCAAGTTGTATGACTGTATAACTAACAACTTTTAAAAAATATTTGAAAACAGGCAATTTTTACCAATGCTACATGAAGTATAAATAATTATAATCAATTTTAATTAAAAGATTTAAATGTTTTTAACTGTTTCTCTTCTCATATTAATCACAATACTCAAAATAAAGATAAAAGCTTTGAAATCACTGCATTATAACCTGACTGAAATAATAACTTGCATAATATATTAACTTTATTTCAACTTTGACTTATTTAGGTTACTTTAGGACAATATGACCAACACTGATTAATCCAAAATACTACATTACTGAGGTGAAAGTTTTTCTTTTATATAAAAAAATACTCAAAATTTGGTTACAGTGTTACATAAGTAACTT
>NW_013667322.1:77376-78262 GCF_000517525.1 Limulus polyphemus | reverse complement strand
ATAAGTGTGTGGGATAAGTTAGCTAATCAAATAGAAGAGTGGCTGGAAAGGTGTTATAAATGGAGTTCAGTCAAACTGGATTAATGTCACAAGTGGGGTACCTCAGGGCTCAGTATCAGAGCCTTTGCTTTTTTTGATATATATCAATAACATAGATGAAGGATTGGTCAATAAATTACTTAAATTTGCTGATGATATTAAGGTCTTGGATGTTGCTAGCTGTCAAGAGAATGCTGCTGATATACAAATGGATTTAGATCATTTAGTGAGTTGGGCAAATAAATAGCAGATGGGTTTTAATTATAATAAATGCAAAATAATGCATGTGGGTTATAATTTGAATTATAAGTATAATTTGGATGGGAATAATCTTAACAGTGTCATGAATAAAAGGGAACTTGGAATAATGGTTAATCAGTCTCTTAACCTATCCAAGCAGTGTGCTGTTGCAAGTGATAGGGCAAATAGGATTTTAGGTTGTATCTACAGAAATTTTGAATCAAAGACTAAAGAGGTTATAATTTCATTTTATAGGTCATTGGTTAGGCCACATGTGGATTACTCTGTTCAGTCTTGAGTTCCTTACCTTAGAAAGGACATTGAATTGTTGGTATGGGTTGAGAAAAGGATTACTAGAATGATGCCTAGGATGGAGGGGGTTATTGTACAAAGAGAGGTTGAAATCTCTCAAATTGTTTCCTCTTGAAAAAAAGAAGAGTTAGAGGGGATCTGAATGAGGTGTTTAAAATTATAAAAAAGAATTGATAGTGTTGATGCATCATATTTTTTCATATTTAACAGCAAGAATAGTAGGACTAGGGGACACAAATATAGATTTTGCCAACATAGCAGTCATCTCCAACTAAGTCAGTTTTATTTTTCTAAC
>NW_013667322.1:75095-76403 GCF_000517525.1 Limulus polyphemus | reverse complement strand
TGTCCACTATTCAATCCCGATTAATTTTCTGGTGCACTTATATGCAAGAATAGAGGGCGCCTAGCAAATACTGGATTATTCGTGTTGTTTCCCGATCTTTCAAGAAGTCATTACGTGTTACCAGGGTCACGTGACTTCCGCTGTCGTAACATTGGAATAAGTTTTTATTGCGGGAGCTAGGACTATATATATATTAGTCTGAGCTGAATTTGAGGGAATAAGTTTTTTTTTATTAAAGAGGAGAGTTGTTTTTCATTTCTAAGGATTGTAAACCCATAAAAGGAAGGAAGATAAGAGTAAATTTTGGGAAGGTATGCATATCGGCTTTTGGTTGGAATTTGTTGTTTAGGAAATTGCGTGTAATCTTCGTTAGAAAATCAATCGTATAGCCATTATTTAACACATGTTTGTGTAAAGTGGTAATTTTTCGTGTAAACAATAATAATTCGAGCAAAGATTAAAAATTATGTTTAACAATGACATGACTAGATTTTTTAAAGAAGTCAGGGATAAAACTATTAAAATTGGTATAGAGGCAAGTATTAACACAAGTGGCTAGAAAACTGCCCACGTGAATTCAAGCCTGTCCTTTGCAAACTCTATATTGTTTGTTTGTAGTTAAGTACAAATCTACACAATGGGCTATATGTGCTCTGCCCACCACTGGTATCGAAACCCGGATTCTAGCGTTGTAAGTCCGCATACATTCCGCTGTGCCACTGTGGGGCACGCTATATTGGTGACACATTCTTGCTGTTTCGACAATCGAGTCACGTTTATAAACTCTTTTCTTCTCTTAATTCCCAAAATCCCAGTATCAAGTTCACATCCGAACTGAGAATTACCAGATAAGGTAAACACTTTTCTACCTCTGTTTATTATAAAAGTACTTTTACTGACCTTTATACCAATTTTAATAGTATATAATCAATCAGTTAAACAGAAAGTGCACCCTTTTAAACGTAATTCACATACAGTCTAGCCTTTTACATCTGAAGAAAACTCTAAATTATGAAATCAACAAATACGTTTCCAGTTTTATTGTCTATATATTTCATTTTATACTTTAAGTACATAGACTAGCACCAATATTAGGTTATACTTTTGTTGCTGAGCAGCATGATATAAGCCATTGTTGGAACGAAGTGTTACCAATACGCACTGGATGTTATATATTTTAGAAATTGTTAATCTAACTGATTTTTACCAATAATTATTCTATTGTTACGACAGCGGAGGTCACTTCTAGAACGTTCATGAAACCTCGAGAGGTTACTAGATTCGGTATTCTTGTACATATAAGACGGT
>NW_013667322.1:71832-74162 GCF_000517525.1 Limulus polyphemus | reverse complement strand
AATTTTAATTGACTCACAAAGGAACTTGCCGGCGCTTGATTGCCTCGACTTCACTTTTCTGCCTCTTTGTTAATAATAGGTCGAGCTGTTACTGTTGGTGCTATAATCAGTGAAGTGTGGATGTATTGTTTGTTTGTTTTAGAGCAAAGCCACTTTGGATTATCTGCTGTATCCACTGCAAAAATTTGAACCCTGTATTTTAGCATTGTAAGTCTATAGACTTAATGCTGTCCTACCAGAGGATTGTACTGTTTGACTAATGGGTAAAAATCCATCAGAAATCCAATCTTGATCCAGAAGCTGCCAGACATGGAACATAGTTCAGAAAGGTCTTCCACCAACATACCTAATTAATACCAGGCTATCACAACTGAAAAAATATCAGATTATAAAAGTGTTTCTGTGCTGATGAACAACAGAATGGTTGGTTGTTTGGAGCTTTGTGGCACAAAGCAACGAGGCTATCTGTGCCAAACAACCAGTAAAAACAGTGACAGTAAATTATAATAAAATGTAAAAATAGAGCGAGTTAAAACCAAAATATGTCGATAAACGATTTATATTCAATTAAAAAACCTATAGTGCATAAAAACTTAAAAATACAATCTAGTCGGACAGTGTCACCATTATCAATGACACTGTCCAACGTCAGGGGTAAACTCTTAGAAAATACGTGACTAAAATGGTGCCGCCACTCATGGTCGTAATGACGGCACGACAGTAAAATGTGGGCTATCGTGACTTGGCTACACATTGGTGAGTCAATACCAGATAAAAGAAAATGATGGGTTAAAAACCTGTGGCCAATGCGTAGCCTTGCCAAAACAACTTCCTCCTTCCGATCCTTACGGAAGCAAGACGGCCAAAGACCAACAGAAGGTTTGATCTGGAAAAGCTAGTTATGACGTTGTTCACCCCAAGTCGACTGCCAACTTGCACGAAGCCACGCCTTGAAGACAGGACCATAGTCCATGTACGGGACAGGCACGGCCGTGAGGGCACCAGAGCACATAGCTGTGGCGTCAGCGAGCTTGTTCCCATGAATACCGACGTGGTCAGGTTTCCAGAAAGACTGGATGGAAGCAGAAGATAGAGAAAATTGGCCAGTCGGTGTTGAATATCGACGAGAACAAGGTGAGAACTAACATTAAGCAATTCCAGGGCCAGTACAGAGCTAAGGGAATCAGTGTAAATAGTACAATTACTGTACTGCATAGCTTCTACATGATTCAGGGCAAGAGAAATAGCATACAACTCGGCAGTGAACATAGAAACTGTGAGCAACTACAGAGCCACAGCACACCATGGCAGAACCTACAGTCACCCAATTTGGAACCATCCATGTAAATAGGAAGAGAAGAATGGCTCGAAAGATGTTCAGCAAAAAGAAGATGGTACTTCCAATCGGGAGTATCCCTCTTCCTCAGATGACTCAAGGAAAAGTCATATGAAAGGATGGTAATAAGCCATGGTGGAATGGGCTGATCATTGGGGACAGCAATGTCATCCAATGCCAGACCCAATTCAGCCAGTAGTGCCCGGATACAAAGGCCAAATGGAGGAATAGCAGACCATCTGTTCTGAAAGAGCATTGCCCACTGAGGAAGAAAGACACAATCCCAGGTGGGATGCTGTGGTAAGGATCAAAGCTTAGTAGCATAAGAAAGTTGCAAATTACAGAGGTGAAGAGAAGGTTCATGGGACTCAGTGTACAAGCTCTGACCTGGAGAAGTGCAAAAAGCACCAGAGCACCGCCAAAGCCCCAGATGGTGAATGGGGTCCAGCATCTTCAGGCCTGAGGTCTTGGCAGAACCATAGACGAAACCAAACCATAGTTTGGATCGAATCAGGACACAATAAATCTTGAGCATAGAACATCGATCCACTCTCCAAGAGCTGGAAGAGAGGACACGGAGGATGTTCAGAGCCCTTGCACACTTGACACATAGCTGCTTGATGTGTGGAATGAAGTTAAGCTTACAGTGAAAGATAAGCCCCAAGAACTTTGCCTCAGGGACCACACGAATAACTATATCGCCGAGAAGGAGCTCGGGGTGGAGACCCCGTTGGTGGCAAAAATGCATGGAAACGGTTTTGGAAAAAGAAAATTTAAAACCGTTTGCAGTGGTCCATGTCAACAACTGATTGAGGGCAGCCTGAAGCTGCCGCTCAATAAACCTCATGTTTGACGACTGACACGAGATGTGGAAGTCATTGACATAGAGCCCATTTGCAACAGTCGGAGGAGATTTGTAGTGATGGCATTAATTTTAACACTAAAAGGTGTGACACTCAAGACACAGCCCTGAGAGACTCCAAGTTCCTGTAGG
>NW_013667322.1:65155-71686 GCF_000517525.1 Limulus polyphemus | reverse complement strand
CAGCCCTGAGAGACTACCAAGTTCCTGTAGGAAAGGAACGGGAAAGAGTGAACCACATGGACTTGGAATCGCCTGTTCAGTAAAAAGTTTTGAATAAAAATGGGTAAATGGCCACGCAACCCATAGGAGTGGAGGTCCTGCAAAATTCAATACCTCCATGTAGTGTCATAAGCCTTCTCGAGATCGAAGAACACAGAAACAAGATGTTCTCTATTGAGAAAGGCTTCCCTTATCGACATTTCATGTCGAGTCAGATGGTCCATGGTGGAGCACTGTCGACGAAACCCACACTGGGTGGGTGAGAGAAGCATGTTCGATTCCAGGAAACAAACAAGACGAGCATTAACCATCCTCTCTAGGACCTTACAAAGACAACTAGTCAAAGCAATGGATCAATAATTAGAAGGAATCTTGGGATTCATCCCAGGTTTAGAGAAAGGAAGGACAATAGCCTGGCACCAAGCATCAGGAAAAATATGCTCCTGCCAGATCTGGTTAAAAATAACTAGAAGAATAGCAAGAGAGGCAGGAGAGAGAGATGGTGCAACATCTCATACTGAACATCATCAGGTCCGACTGATATATTACCAGTTTGAGTTCAACCAGTGTAAAGGTGCGATTATAATCATAGAGATGATTGGCCCAAAAGGAAAGAGGCGATCACTCTGCCCGAGACTTTGTGGCCAAGAAGGCAGGGGGAAGAAACAGAAGTGCTAGAAGCACGAGAAAAGCTTTGGCTGAAAGCATCAGCAAAGCTCTGGACATCAGCAACTTCCTGGCCATTGGAGAGCAAGATGGAAAGGGGATGGGAAGCATACCTCCCAGTGACTTTCCGAATCTTGTCCCATAAGTTTTGGAAGTGGTGGTAGAAGAGATGCTAGTAGTGAACTTAATCCAAGACTCCTTTTGGCTTTGACGTCGAACCTGCCGAGTGTGGGCATGGGCCCACTGATAAACAATGTGGTTAGAAAGAGAGAGAGATACCATCGGAAGGTGTACCAGGCCCATTTTTGAGCCTTCTGTGCCTCCTGGCAGGCAGGACTCCACCATGGACGAGGATACCATGGAAAACGTGTCGAGGTCTTAGGAATAAAATGAGCAGCCGCCTGGACAATACAGTCAGTTACTGCAACCACACAGTCGTCTATTGATGGCAGACAGATGAAGGCAGGATCAAGTTCAGAAAGAGAGAGGTGAAAGATGGCCAGTCAGCCTGGTCCAGCTTCCACTGTGGCACTCGGGTCGGGTGGCATCAACCATGGCTAACCTCCCTCATAATGATAGGAAAATGATCACTGCCCCGTGGATCACTGTCGACCATCCAAGAAAAGCAAGTGAAAAGTGAAGGGGAGCAAATCGAGAGATCAATGGCAGTAAAAGACTGACTAGGTGCATGTAAATAAGTATATGTTCCAGTATTGAAGAGAGAAAGGTTGTGATCCGAGAGCAGATGCTCTATGGAACGACCTCTCCCACCAATATCAGCACCACCCTAGAGGGGGTTGTGTCCATTAAAGTTTCCCCCAGGAGACAGGTAGAGAGAACAAACAGTGATGGCACAACCCAAGGAAACACAGATGGCTATGGCCTCCAAGGGTGTATCGAGATACACAGATAGGGAGGGCACATGCTGGTCGACCAGCAGTGCCACCCCTCTGTGCACCCGACCATCACACAACCTGTCATTCCAGTACAAAGAAAATTGCCAAAAGGTGACTGTATCAGCAGGTTTCAGAAATGTTTCCTGTAAGGAGAGACACGCGGGATGATAGGGGTCAATCAAGGCCTTAATGTCATCGAGATTAGAATGAAAACCTCGACAGTTCCACTGTATGAAAGTGGCCATATTTATGTAGGTTTAGGAGAACAGGGTGGAGACCCCTTCGGTTTTGACCATGCCATTTTTCTTTACTAGATGGGGGTCGATTGACCTCCATGGATCCTGCTTTTTATCGAACGGGCAGATCTCTGTCATCAGAGTGAGAATCCAATGACTAAGGACGTGAGCGAATGATCATCCTGCATTTAGGGGCCAAAGAAGGACCCACACTGACACCAGAGGCTGGTGCCCGAGGAGGTTGATCCAGGTACTCACTAGAAGGAATAGTTGGGACAGAGATTGGAGACCTCTCACATGGCATGAAAAAGACTCAGATGGAGGCACAGAAAGGTCCATCTGCACTCCCATTGTAGCAGTGGTGTGTAGTGCAGTGGCATATGTCCGAGATGTAGTAGGGAACAATAGCTTCTGAGCCTCTGGATAAGAGATGTTATTAATAGTCTCCAAACACTGTCCCTCTTTCTCCTCCACCCACTTAGGGCAAGACCTAAAGTAAGAGAAGGAACCACTACAATTAACACAGTGAGGGTCTAGTTTGCACTCGTAGGCATCATGGTTCTTTACACCACAACAAGCACACGTCACAGAACCATGACAAGATGTCTTTGAGTGACTGAACCGCTGGCACTGAAAACATCGGAGAGGGCTGGGAATACAGAGCCATACCTTACAGTTCAAATAACCTGCCTTAACAGCGGCAGGTGGACGTGGTGATGCAAACGTCAAAATCAAAACTGGGGTCGACACCATAATTCCATCTTGACGAGTGGAGATCCTTCGAACTGCTGAAACTCCTTGGCTGGAGAAACCAGCAAGGATCTCTGACTCGGGGATAGACTTCAATTCCCTCTCAACAATAACTCCTCGTGACGAATTCAAGGAAGCATGGGGAGTAACTTCAATGGGTATATCCCCAATGGTCTTTGAATCCAAGAGGAGTTCACTGTGCTTAGCTGTGGATGTTTCAACCAAGATGTCTCCAGAACTGAGCTTCTTAACTGACTTTGGAGAGCCAGCAAGCCCCTCTAAACCCTTCTGAATAAAAAAGGGTGACATTTGCCCTAAAGATGTATCGGACAGTGAATGCAGGATCAGGAAGCGAGGTACAGGTGTACTGGGTGATGGAGACTGCTGGTCAGAGTCTTCTAAGCATGGTTGTTTACCGATTAGCAGATTTTTAACATTTTTTTTTATTTGTATTGGGGGATCCATAATTAAGGAGAAAGATTCAGTGCCCACTGACCCCACCACAAGGCCACCCATCTACAGGAACTCAAGGCCAAAGTAGTGTGTTGCAGAGCCCCAGACACCACTCAACCACCAGGATCCTCTCCTCCCCTTCACGAGTCGCCATGCACGGCAAACACGTGGGTGGATGTTTAGATCTCAGAGGAAGTAACTGAAAATATAGAACCTTCCCTGGGAGGTCCCCTCACCACGTACAGGAATCCATGTCGAGGGAAACAACAGAATGGAGGTAATTCTTATATAATTGTAAAACTGCTCATTTTTTTTTAATGCAAAACTAGATATTCATTAAGCCAACAAGTACAAAAAATAATATATATTTATACATCTGCAGGAAAAGAAAGAAGAGACTGGTATAAAAAAATTTGGTTTTTATCATAAATAAGTGTCACTGATTGGAGTTTGGATACAAAACATTACTATATCAAACTCCTAATAAAATGAAAAAGGAAAGAAAGAAAAAGACTGAAGGTGAAAAGTTTGGTTTCTATAATTAATTATCACAAGTTTAAAAAACATCAAAATTATGACTGTGTGTTGTTATTGCATTCATGAACTGTAGCACAGGAACGTTTTCCAAATTGTCATTAATCACATACTATGAAGGGTACTGTTTATTAAGTAATTAGTGAAACTATACAATGTATACTGTTACTTATCTGCTCGTTTGATAATTTCCTAAATTTCTGGTATAAATTCTTTCCGTGTAACTTCAGTGATACAAGTCCTTTCTTAATTAAAACTAGTTTATTCTTTCTCAATACAACTTTGTAATGCACTTAACAACTTTTATAACACACCCTATAAATCACAGTGATTCACACACTTTACTTACCGTGCCTACTGTTCGCTTGACTCAATTATCTCTATCATCAATCTATCTGCATATCTATTCTTTTAGTTGCTGGGCTTATATACTAAAAAAGAGGGCGTCCTGAACAAACTAGGAAATTCATGATCATTCAAAAAACTCCTCGCACATGCCACCAAGGCCAATGCACCAGCAGCGTTACGTGACTTCCGCTGTTGTAACAATACAATAACTGCCCATAATTCTACATCAGAGAAACAGGAAGAAAATTGGAAATCAGATTCACAGAACACAATAAAAAACCGTCCCATGTTTTCCACCATTGCAACTCAAAAAACCATAGTATATCTATTAAAAACACAGTAATTTTAAACAAAGAACCAAATATAAACAAACGAAAAATCAAGGAATCCATCTTAATTGAACAAAATTGTACCTGATGATGTCAAAACGTTGTACACTTGCTGTTATGTTAAACTTATATTAAAGTTTTTCTTCATTACTCATTCAAGCCGTCCCCAAGCATTATTAGTCTCAAAGTGGGTTCCTCATCATCGAATACAATGTATATGTTGATTTTAAAGTTTTGTTAAATGAACATGCAGAATCTCTAAATAGAAATGTTGTCCCTATAGGAATTCCTCCACTTGAGGATGACTGCTGCCACTCCCTCTTCCTTCTTCTATACAAATCTAGAGTGGAGTTCATGAGGCGCTGTTCAAGGACATATACTGTTATCATATTTGAAAATCACCATTGTAAGAAAAAACAACTGTCATTAGTGGATTTCATATTTCAAAATACTTAAGCATATTTACTTGAGTCAAACTTTTTTAATGTTGAGATTGCTTGAACTTAAATATATATGTAAAGATGATAAAAAGCTCATGACTGTCATAAAACTGATCTTTATAGGTGTTACTTTTGTTCTGTTTAGAGAAAGTCCATTAAATAAACAAATATTCAATGAAAACTTCACTTTTTTTCTCAAATGGAGTATTTTCTAAAATCATTAATACATTTGTATGTCATTGGGTATACTTGCTAAATTTAAATGTCTTTAAGTGCAAAATTTGAAATACATCCAACTAACACAAGTGTTCAGAAAACATTAAATATATGTGTGCTCTAAGTGGCATGATATTTTTTATATAAAACTTGAAATACAAGCAAAAAACCAAAAAGATGTTGAAATTAGCTGTTTCGAACCTGTAATTAAATTCTCATGCCCATACAACATAAATAATTTTAATAAATCTTTGCAACAACTTTATAGAACATTATCAACTTGTTTAAACTGTGAAATATTACACAATGACTGTGTAATACAGAGTATTATGTTGTCTGAGAGTAATGATACTTAATTTTATATTGGATCCAAATGGGGCAGGTGTGGGTGATAAGCTATAGTTGAATAAATATGAAGAATCTTACTAACTTGGTTAGCTACAAGTTACACTGTAGTGACTGTGTAGTACAAGATCTTATCAACTTGTGTACTGTTACATAATGACTCTACGTAGTATAAAATCTTACTAACTTATTGACTTGTGTAAACAAGGAGTTATTTAATGATCCATTGTATGGTAAATAACCCTTCCAACCTGAATTGATTATAATATGCATTACTGGTAACCATGAGGTGTAAAATTTATCAACTACTTTTAAATAAACTGTGAATGATCTTATGATTCTGTATAGTAAAACATATTACCAGATAGTATGGAATAATCTTTAAGTGATGAATGACTAAGAAACAAAACAAGCCTTTACAAACCTGAAGAAAATAAAATATGAAGTATCTACTGACAAAGACCTTAAAACTTGTTCTAAAGAAACAACCGATTTACTGACTTGGTACAGGCTATAAGAGATGGAATGTTGTGAGGCAGTGAAAAGTTCTTGAAAAGTAAATACAAAAAACACAAGACTTTATATCTTTTACCAGGTTGCTGCAAAAAATAAAAAAACGTTCTCACCAATTTTTTTTAAATTCACTTTTATTTTCCCAACCACATGATATATAATTAAAACTAAAGATTAAAATACAAAGACCATAAATTAAGAAATTATGTATTGGCCTTCTGCCTATTTTTTGCTTTTTGTTTCACTGGGATAAAATTTCACAAAGTTTTTATTGGACATATTAAAACAAGATTGAAATAGCTACCAACATAAGAAGATTAAAAATTAATTTGATCTATGAAGTTCTGCCAAAGTGTAACAGAACAAAAGATAAGAACTATCTATACAAATAATCAACTTTGAACACATATATTTAGTAATGTTCTCCTATAAAATATCATGATTAAAATAAATATATCAACTAAACATTATATTTGTGAAGGATTACATAGAATAAAATATTCAATTGCACATATAGATATTTAATAAATATTTAGAAAAAAAAATTAACATGTCAAACAAATGATTAAAAACGTTTTTTTTTGGGCAGGAGAACTTATAGTTATACAAATCTAACAAAGACAAGTAGAGTTCATAAATGATTCAAAAAATCACAACTGATATTTTTCATAAAGTTGACATATAAATATAATTTACAGACTATTATTATTACAATTACTGTTTTGTTATTTTATCACATACTAACATTACACATACATATATATAT